>NW_005179339.1:49433-49665 GCF_000350225.1 Chondrus crispus
GGCGCCCCGCGCCCCGCGCGCGCACGCCCTCGCAACGCAGAGTCGCCTTGCACGCCTGTGCGAAACCGACCGCAACCACGTGTTCGCGCCTCCGCGCTACACGCCGCGCGCGTATATAAAACCCTACCGGCCCCCCGCCGTCAACGCCCGTCCCCCCCCCACCTCCCACCCGCCTGACCCATCCCTCATACTATCCCTACAAATAATTCTCTATCACATGTAAACCTCTGCC
>NW_005179339.1:50043-61600 GCF_000350225.1 Chondrus crispus
ACGCGTTCGACTTGCAGGGCCCCGACGCGCAGGCCGTCACCATGCCGCCCGCGCCCGCGCTGGCGTCGCCGGAGCTCGCGATGGAGATGACGGAGAACTACTGGATGGCCCTGCTGCGCGACGTGCGCTTCTCGCAGTTTGCGGAAGATGCCGACGTCGCCGCCGCCGTGGAGAGCTTGAACGCCACCGAGTGGGTCCGCCTCGCGGGCGAGGGCCCGTGCTCCGTCGCGGAGGAGGAGCGCAAGCGGCTGCGCGGGCCGTTTACCGCGCACACCGTCTTCCGGGGGAATACGAAGGGCGATTGCAAGGGGCCGTACATCTCGCAGTTCTTGCTGACCGGGAGCGCGGGCCTGGGGGAAGTGTACAGCGGCGTGGATGGATACATCCAGTACGGGGCAATGCGGATGAATCAGCGCGTGCGTGTCGCCCTCGAGGGGCTCGACTACATGACGACGTGGGAGAGCTGGCTCGACGTGCAGAACGGTGCCGACTTGCGCGGGAGGGAGCTGTACGAGGAGGGCGCACAGTTTCGATTCATTTGCACGCCGAGGGACTTGGCCACGTATGTGCATTATGATGCGCTGTATCAGGCTTACTTGAACGCGTGCATCATCATGCTCAACAAGAAGTTCCCCTTTGACAAGGGCCTGCCCTTCCAGAAGGACGACGACATCGACAAGCAGCAGGGCTTTGCGTTATTCGGGCCGCCGCACATTCTGACGCTCTGCACGGAGGTGGCGACGCGGGCGCTCAAGGCGATCCGGTTCCAAAAGTACAACGTGCACCGGCGCCTACGTCCGGAGGCCGTCGGCGGGCGGGTCGAGCGCTTCCACCACGACTGCGAGGACGCGCTGTTTGCGGATGTCAAGCCGCTGTACGACGCGCTGGACAAGGACCTGCTCTCGCGCGTGGGCAGCCACAACGGCGAGCAGAACCGCAAGGAGGACTTTGGCAACAGGCGGTGCGAAGACTACTCGCCGACGGGCAGCAGCTCCGACAGCACGTACCTCCTGCCGATGGCCTTCCCGGAGGGCAGCCCGATGCACCCGGCGTACGGGGCAGGGCACGCGGCCGTGGCCGGGGCGTGCACGACGATCCTCAAGGCGTTCTTCGACCACGAGCACGAGCTGGACTTTGCGTACGTGCCGACCCCGGATGGGAGCGAATTGGAGGACGTGGTGGATTCTTTGGAGGAGAAGCTGACGGTCGAGGGCGAGCTGAACAAGGTGTGCTCGAATATCAGCATCGGGCGCAACTGGGCGGGCGTGCACTACTTTACCGACTATCGCGAGTCGATCATCCTCGGGGAAAAGATCGCCCTTGGCGTGCTGGAGGAGCAGAAGCTTACGTATGCCGAGGACTTCTCCATGACGGTTCCTCTGTTTGATGGTTCGACTGTCACGATTTAGTTGTCGCCGATCCGTGCGCCGGTGGGAGAGCATTTTGTACGTAGCGTGCACTGTAGGTGAGTGCACTGGAAGTTGACAAGATGTCGGCACTGTTTCACCTTGTTCTTGCGGGTGTAATTTAACTGTACGACGATGTTGGTGTCTACAGTATCTGACCTGACCAGGCGTTATCATAACATAAAAATCTGCGAATTTTATTTCTTTTTAGCTTCGATGCGCACGGTTTCTATTTTTGTTTGGTGTGGATTGTTCTAAAGTTAGAAGGTGGAAAACATGGCTACGTCTGTGGGATTTCGTGAGGAATTCCTTTAAAGAATTAGAAAAAGAGATTTTATTAAAGTGTCAATGGGCCTTTTCGACAAATCCATCCGCACTGTAGAGATCATGACCACATAAACAAGAATGGCTGCATTTACGAAAAACACATCAACTTTACGTAAAGACAGAGCGATTACACAATACAGTATCAATTATCATAAACAGCGTCGAAATGCAGAATTTCAATTTTTTTTTCAGAACCCCGCCCCTTTGCGCATTGCCACGCCAAACGCTCATAAGACACATTTCCCACCGAATTCACTTCAACATTGCGCATTAACTGTGCACAAATTCTGTCCCAGCGCTATCACCAGACCAATTCAGCTCCTTTTTTTCTCACCACTATCCCGGTTTCTCCCAATCGCTCCCGTGCCCGTTCTACACCTCCCAATGCTCCTTTAGCGGAGCATGACGACGTTAATAACGCACTGAGACTGCTTGCAGATGCAGCTGTGGAACGCCAGGCAGAAATTGACGAATACGACATCGACCCCACAAAAGAAGAATCTGATGACGAATGCACGTCCAGCTCTCCTGTGTTTGATAAATGTTACAACACAGGAGGATCTGAGGCGATCGTGTAAATGTCAAACTTCGATGTAAATGAGTTTGGAAAGCTTTGGCTTCTCTTGCAAGACCACGTCACAACCAACTGGAATGTGGGGCGAGGACGAAAGTCACAGTTAAGTGGCAAGGATGTTTGGTTGTTCACTTTGACAGCACTTAAACACGGTGGGCAATGGGACTACTTGGGAAGGCTGTTTGGTGTGAGTGGTCCTACGTTTGAGCGTACGGTTATGAAGTTTATTAATGTAGTTTTTGAAGAACTATATGAGACTTTAGTGCTTAACCAGGGGGAGTCTTGGACAATGAAAAAGATGCTACAGGCACAAAAGACGTTTAAGACATTTAAGTTTTGTCGTTATGCTACAGATGTTACTGTGCAGCAAGCTTTCAGACCAAGTGGATCTATGAAAGAGGGAAAGAAGTACTTTAGCAGAAAGCATAAGTTGTACGGTTATAAGGTGGAGGTCTCCGTGTTACCAAACGGACAGGCTATTGGATGCTCAGATCATTATCCGGGCTCCGTTGCTGACATCGACATTATGAGAAAAATAGAAGCTTTTCACATTGATGCTATGGCAAAGAAGGAAGGCAAGCTGGACATTGCAGACATTGGCATATTATGTGAAAAGTATAATAATTCCTGGGAACTATTGGCTGATAAGGGCTATCAGGGCTCAAGTGAGTTTTTGCGATGTGTCATACCAAGGCGCAAACCCGTCAACGGACACTTGACGTTAGAAGATGAGGCTCAAAACAAGAAGATTTCGTCAGATCGAATAATAGTGGAAATTTTCTTCGGGAGATTGTTCACAAACTGGAATATTTTATCAAGCATATACAGGTGGGCTGTGAAAAGTTATAATAAGATTTTCCGCTTGTGTATCAGCCTGACAAATCTCCATGTCAAGTGGCATCCGCTCCGTGCTGCTGATTTGGACCGTCACAATCACGTTAAAAATAGGCAATACGCGATTGGGGAGGATACAGTACAGAAGAGGAGGCGTGCGCAGGAGAAATACCGTGCGAAGCGCCGCCTTTGCTTTGGTTAGAGCTGTACACGGCCGACAGAGACAGTGATCGTTTTGATTCTATCTTTGATTGATATTTGGGTACATTTTTTGTAGTACTGTAATCATCAAGTCAAAATTGAGTACACACGTTGTCATCAAAAATGCAGAATAAATTTGAAATTTATCCAGCTATACGTAGCAATCTGGTGTTTTCTAACGACTCAATCTTTCAGCAATATGTCGTTAATTACGCACGAAGTCTGCATTTACAGAGTATATCTAATGGACAGGTCTACGACCGTCCGAGCGTCCGCCCGTCCGAGCCCGTGCGAAGTCCGTGCAGTGGGACAGTGGACAACCTGAAACCTCTGGCCCTGTGGTGCCAGAAAGAGTCCGATGCCCCCTCGACCTCTGTGGGTCGGGGGGCGACGGCGGCTTTATTGGAGTGTGCGGGATCTTTGCCCTAATGTGCACTGTCTAGTGTGCTGTCTTATCTGGGTGGAACCGCAGTGTGTGGGAGCTCAGACAGGCCGAGCGTCGAACTGGGTTCTGGGTGGAACCACACTCCCCCGGACGCGAGGGCTGCTCTGCGTGGGGTGGGGGGTTCTATTTGTATGCTGCTCTTGTGTTTGGTGTACAGCGTTGTCTTGAGCGGCTTGGTGAAGATATCCGCTTTTTGTTCGTCTGTTGGTATGCGTTCTACCTTGATCTGGCCTGTTTGTACTGTTTCGTGTGGGAAATGGTAACGTATGTGAATGCATTTCCGTCGGCGTGTGGCGCCTGTGTGTTTCGCCATTTGAACTGCCGCTGTATTGTCGATATACAGTACTGGTTGGTTTGTGCGAAGTGTCGTTTCGCGTAGCAGGCTGGTGAGCCATTTTGTGAGGGTGGCGGTCTCGGCGGCGGCTATATATTCCGCCTCGCATGTGCTTTTTGCAACGATGGGCTGTTGTTTTGACAGCCATTGCACTGGTGAGCCGTTGACAAGGGTGATCATGCCTGTTATTGATTTCCTCGAGGTTTCGTCATTTGCGTAATCAGCATCCGAATACGCTTGAATGTTGATGGGACTGTGTGTTCCTGTTGGCATGAGAATGGCTTCGGTCCTGGTGCTATGAAGGTACTGTACGAGACGTTGTACGAGTTTCCAGTGCCTGTGGGTTGGACGTTTGAGTGCTCTCGCTAGCGTGGTTGCGGCGTAGACTATGTCCGGTCTGGTACTATCGGCTATGTACCTTATTTCCCCTATGGCTCTTCCGTAAATTTCTGCAATGTCCTCTCGGGTTGCTTCTTCATCGGTGGGGGGGTCGCACTTGATGCCGTCCCAGTATGGCGTTTTTTTGGGGTTGGCTTGAGACTGTTGTAGCATCGATACCACAGTGTCGATGTGGTGTGGTTGTGACAGGTGTATGCCTGCTTTGGTGTACTGTATGCACCAGTTGAGGTACTTGTCAGGACGTCCGAGTCGCTTGACTTTGTACTTTGCTTGTAGTACTGTGTACAAGTCGTCGATCAGGGAGCGGTGTGTGGCGACTGGCAGAAAGTCGTCCATGCTGATTCCGACGAGGATGAGGTGGCCTCTGCATTTTTTGATGAACATTGATGTGTCGGCGCGTAGTTGTGTGTACCCATTCTTTTTGAGATGTATGTGCAACTCCGTGCTATATATGTTCGAGGCTGCTGGGGTGCCGTATAAATTTCCTTTCAGTTCGCCGTTGCTGTTCTTATGTTTGTACGAGCCGTCGAACCGGGCTGGTTGCCAGACAAAAACCTTTTTGTGATGTTGGTAATTTTCGTGAAGGTAGGCGCCGGTGATGTCAAAATGTTCTACGACCATGTTCATCGATGCAGCGATTGCAAATAGAGATCTGATCGTTGTGCGGTCGGCCATGTATGTGGCGGTTCGGTCTGGGTCATAGTGCACGTGCGGGCGCATCAGGTCCCCTCGAATTGAACATCGTGCTTTCCGTGTGACATTTGCTGGTGTTGCGTCGTGTTTATATCTGTACGTCATGGTCGTCGGTAGAACGTTTTTTCGTTCGGTGGGAGGTGATATGGATGTCCAGTCGATTGCTGCCATTTTGTCGAGTTGATCCAACTCACTGTCGTGTGCCGTTTTCCATTTACGGGCGTCCGGGAATTTCCGTGCTTGTCGGAGCGTTTTGGGGGCGGCTGAGGTGTGGTCGATCTTTGTCGGGATCGTGCGGGCCTTGCTGTGAGTGCGTTTGGATTTTTTGTGTGCACTGTGCTTGGCTTTGCGGTCTTCGATCTTTGTCGTTTTGTCGCGTGCCTGTTTTGTGCGTGTCGCTCTCTGTTGTGCACTGTATATTGCATTGGTGTTGAGGCAGGGGTCCCTCTGACGGTGGTATTGCTTGAAGTCGATTGCTCTTATTTTTGTGTAACGTCTGGTGTGTATGTTCTGCACACAGATGTGGTTTTGATCTATGCCGTACATGTATCTGACTTGCTCTGCCTTTTTGTGCAGCTTCGGCTGATTTGGTTTCAGTATGGGCGTGTAGCCCAATTGTCCGAACGTTAGTACTTTGGCTATTTGTGGTGGTTTGTTGTGCCATTCCGTGTACGGGATGTTTTCGATGGCGTGGTGGTACGTGATGTTATACTTGAAGACGGCATCGTTGAGCGCGTCCTGCCAGTGTATGGCGTGCAATCTGCTGTGCGATAGGGATGCACGGACTTTGTCCATTAGAGTACGGTTTATTCTCTCTGCTAGCGCATTTTCTTGCGGTGTGTAGGGTGTCGTCGCGCGGTATGAGATGCCTCGCTTGCCGAGTTGGTCCTGTACCTGTTTTGCCAAATATTCTTTGGCGTTATCGGTTACAAGGAGCCGAGGTTGTTCTTCGTTTGATGATGCTACGTAGTCAATGCCACTTATGATTGTTTGGGGGACTTGTGCTCGGTTGTGGAGGCAGTAGACCCATATGTACCTGGTTCTCGTGTCGATTACTGTGAGGAAGTAATTTGCATTGTGCTTCGACGTTGGTTTGATCGGACCACAGACGTCGGATGACAGACTGTGTCCTTTTTCTGCATGGTGTGTTGTCCGTCGATGTGGTCTTGTGGATGTTTTTCCATCTATACATCCGCTGCATGTCATCGTTGTGCTGGTGTTGGGCAGGCCGTGGGGCATGCCGGGTAGCAGGCGGCGTTTGGACATCAGTGCGATTGTTTTGGGGTTGGCATGATTTAATTTGAGGTGCCATTCATGCATTGCTTGTTGCTTTGGGGTGTGCTTGTATATGCCAGTTGATGGTGCTGTTGCATTGCGGAGGTTGGGGGTTGGTCGTGGCGTCGTGCGGATTGGTATGCCTCCGCTGTTGGTGTTTGGCTTCGGTGTTGTCCTCTGCTGTGTTTTTGGGGAGGCGCTGGGACGTGTTTTTGTAATCGTGTTTTTACGTTGGTATGTTCGTGTTGGTATGTTCGTGCGCCTTTGGCGGTTACGTCCGTATTAATGCGGTACTGTCCATTAGGAAAGTGTGCGGTGATTCTTCGGCTTGTGCAAGATGGCCTTGGTTCTTGAGAACGTGACATGGCCATGTGCTGCCAGATCGTGAACGGAGAGGAGGTTTTCCTTGAGGAGGTTTTCCTTGATCTCCGGGGTGTGCACTGCTGGTACGGTGAATCGCTTATTCTTCTGTCGTATGGTGATGGGTCCCATGTGTGTGTAACAGGGGCGCGATGTCCAGTAGCAGTGGTTGTTAGTGTCCCGGTGCTGGTTTTCATACGCGCGTGGGGTGTGGCGGTATGAGTGGGGTTAGCACCGGAGTCCAGTATGTATGCGTTCTTACCTTCGGCCGTGCTGTTTTGGTCGTCCATGTGGGTTTCTAGTGCGGATAACCTGTCTTGCAACTCGTGCAACGTGTCGTGGGACTCGTCGGGATCGCTTTGGCCTGTGTACGCTGCGTTCGCACGTGTTGTTGTGCGTTTGTATTTGGTTCTACTCGCGTAGCACTGATCGGTGTCGTGCGATATGCTGCCGTGGTTGCTGCACCACGTTCTGCGATATCCTGCTGGCCTCTGGTATTGTGTTCTGCCTGGGCGTGCGCGTGGTTTGGTTTTGTGTGGTGCGTGGTGAGTGTTCTGTGTGGGGTTGCTTGCTGGTGGCTGTATTTGCGACTGCATGATTTGTACTTGCTGTACATGGTTCGTAAATGCGTTGATGGTCAGCGCGGGGTTCCCCGCCATCATCATAGCCAGTTGTCCCATGTCGGGTTTCTGTGCTAGTCCCTGGATCATGTATCGAACGGTCGTTCTTTCTTCGTTGATGTTCGGATACTGTGCTACTTGCATGCGATATCTCAGTTCGCGGTGCTTTGTGACGTATTCTGTGAGGTCTTGGCCTGGGTGGTAGATTAGGGTCCTGGCCTCGGAATCTAACAGTTCGTGACTCTCGGTGCTGGATGTGCTGATCGTGCTTCTGATTATGTGGCAGATGGTGCATGGGTCATAGCGAAGTATGTGCGGTGGGAGCATCTTGACTACTTCGGTTGTTATGCTTTGCATTATCGCCTTGCGGATCTGATCCGTCTTGCGTTGGTTGGTCACATCTGGTTCCTGCTCTGTGTCATTTGTTGATGGCGTTGTGAGCTGGGTTGTTGCGTCGATGGTTCTCGCATATATTTCAAGTGCGTCGTACCAATATGTATGGTTGGCGGTGTTGAGTCGTGGTAGCGGGCCGTGCGATGAGTTCTGTTGATCGGTCATCTTGTGCGTTCCTGTGGTGGGTGGCGTTCGCGTCACGTGTGAGAGATAGTTGTTAGTTTGTTTGACGCGGTTGGGAGGGTTAGTTTTGTTCCGCGGATCGGTTGGCAGTGGTGTGTGTGGTGCCCATAACCTGTGGTGCCAGAAAGAGTCCGATGCCCCCTCGACCACTGTGGGTCGGGGGGCGACGGCGGCTTTATTGGAGTGTGCGGGATCTTTGCCCTAATGGCAGTGCACTGTCTAGTGTGCTGTCTTATCTGGGTGGAACCACAGGCCCGGTACGAACCCGGGTTCTCCCTTGTTGTAAATAAAGTTTTTTATCATACAAGACCCGAACGAACCTACAGTCCGCAGTCCGCAGCGCGAGCCCTACAGTACTTATATACAGTACTACTTTAACCCTTACAGTACCCTTATCATAAAGAAAGACAAGTTTTGACGCATCCAGCAATTAGAGAGATGGATGCGCCTCCATATCATACATTGTTTCTGTGGTGCAAGGAACGATGCCCGAGTTTACTGAGGGAGACGGACCGTGTGCGACTAAGAAGGGGAGCGGCGCCGGTGGCGGCGGCGCTGCCTGGGGAGCTACATCTGTGCTACGTGTGTGCGTGGTACAGGTGTGTGAGCTGTGCATGGGAATCATGACAGTGAATCATGACAGAGGGCGCAGGACGGCCGCATAGCGACATAAATTGGACATGGGAATCATGACACTCCCCCCGTCGCTGTGTGGTCGTGCTGCGCGGGGGGTGGGGGGGCGGCGGCGACGATTTGGAGCTTCGCCGTGAGCTTTCGGAACGGCTCCGATCGTAGCGGCTTCGTGAATATATCCGCGAGCATGTCTTCGCTCGGGACGTGCTTCAGGACGATGTTGCCGTTGCGTGCGTGATGGGACAAGAAATGGTGCCAGAGATCAATGAACTTGCGGCGTTTGGTCGGTCCCGTGTTTCGTGCGACGCGAATGGCGGATTGGTTGTCCATGAAGAAGGGGGTGGGGTGGGGGCTGAGCATGCGGATATCTTGGAGGGTCCGGCGAAGCCATGCAGTTTGCTGCACTGCGGCGGTGGCGGCAATGTATTCCGCCTCGCACGTGGAGAGGGCCGTGATGCTCTGTTTCATAGATGCCCAGCAGATCGGAGTGCCATTGTATAGGTGGACGATGCCAGATATTGATTTCCGGTCGGTGACATCTGCCGCGTGGTCGGCGTCCGAGTATGACGTGAGCAGGGGGGTGTTGGAGATGGGTTTGTCAGCGGTGTTACTGACTTGAAGGGGGATGTTAGCAGCGGGGAAGAGGAGCCCGTGCTGGGGAGTGTGACGGAGGTACCGGAGGACGCGTTTGAGGGCATTCCAGTGCCGGGTTGTCGGGGCTTTGGCGGCGACAGACAGGCGGTTGATGACAAAGTAAATGTCTGGGCGCGTGGAGTCGGCGATGTATCTCAGGTCACCGAGTATTTGTTGGTACTCTTTCAGTTGGGGGTGTTTTGAAAGAGGCTCATCTTGGTCCGTGGGTCCGTGGAGGCGGATTCCGTCCTGGTACGGTGTGGGCTTACCGTTGGCGATATGCATCTCTGCTTTTCGCAGGATGCATGCGGTGGCGGTGGGCTGGGATATGTGCAGCGCGCCGTTGGCGGTGCGCTGTACTGTCCATCCGAGCAGCGTGCGGGGTTCACCGAGGCGCTTTATGGTGTACGCCTTTGTCAGCAGGTTTGCGAAATCGTCGAGCAGCGCTTGTGTGGTCGCTGTGACGGTAAAGTCGTCCATGCTGATCGCCACGAATGTGGCCGAGGAGGGGGATATTTTGTGGAAGAGGCAGGTGTCTGCCTCGGATTGGTGAAAGCCATTCTTGGTGAGGAGGCCGAACACGGCTTGCAGGTATGTGAATCCTGCTTGCGGGGTGCCATAGAGGTTCTTGATTAGTTTACCTCCTTTGCATTTGTGCTTGTACGTTCCGTCGAAGCGGGGGTGCTGACGGACGTATACAGGCTTTTCCCCATTGTGGTCGAAGTCCTCGTGGAGGTACGCGGCCTCAATGTCGATGTGTTCAATGAGGAGGTTGTGGGCTGCGGCAATGGCGAATAGCAGGCGTACCGAGGACTTATCTGCCATGTAGGTTGTAGTACGTTCGGGATCGTAATGAACGTTTGGCAGCATTGTGTCTCCTCGAGCCGCGCAGCGCGCTTTTCGTTTCGTGACGTTGCCGTTTTTGTCGCGCTTGTAGCGGTACCCCATCGTAAGGGGAATGAGGCGCGTATTTCGCGGGAGTAGGTGGTCGGGTGTCCACTGTATGACACGCTTTGTGTCGAGCGCATCGAGCTCCTGGTTGTGAGCGGTGGACCAGAGGTCTGCATCGGGGTATTTTCGTGCTTGCCCGCGGTTGAGGGGGGCAGGCGTGGAGACCGATAGCTCGTCTGGTGTACGGTGGGGGGTGTGCGCCTTGAAGGCGGCGGCGGAGGTCATTTTGGGGTCTTGTGTGCGGAAGTAGGGGTGGAAGTCTACTGTGCGTATTCGGTGAGTTTTGCTCGTGTTGACGTCCAGTGCCATGATGTGGCGATCGTCGGTAGGGTAGAGGTACCGTACGGTGCGGGAGCGTGAGTGCAGCTTGGAGAGGGTTGTGGTGCGCTGGCGGGGGTCAGGGGTGGTGCCTAATTGTCCAAAGATGTGAAATTGGGTGATTTGTGGCACCGATTGGTGCCATTGGGTGGCGGGGAGGGCGTGTGTGCTGTGATGCATGGTGTGATTGTATTTAAATGTTGCATCTCGCACTGCGTCCTCCCAGTGGTGTTGAGGGAGCTCACTGTGATGCAGAGCAGCTCGAGCTGCATTCAGTAGTGTACTGTTGATCCTCTCTGCGAGGCTGTTCTCTTGAGGGGTGTAGGGGATGGTGGGAGAGTGGCTTGTGTTGTGCTTGGTGTATGTTTGGATGGCTGTGGCAGAGAGGTACTCGAGTGCGTTATCGGTGCGTATGATTCGGGGTTGGTGGCCCGTTTGCTTGTTGATTGCATTTAGGATGAAATCGAGGCGTTGTGGTGTTTGCGCACGGTTCGGCAGAAAGTCGGTAATGAGGTACCGTGTCTTTGTGTCGAGGACCGTTAGGATGTATTTGTTTTGCTGGTGAGAGGGGGGTGCAATCGGGCCACATATATCACTACTAAGTGAGAAGCCCGTTGGGTAGTGGTGGGCAGTCGGCTTGTGTGGGCGAAGTCGTTGCTTGGCGTGCGCACAACTTGAGCACGTGATACGTGGGGCGTAACGTGCGAGGGAGGGTGGGATGTTGGGGAGCAGTCCTTGTCGTGCCATGGTTTGGATGGTGGCAGGTCGCACATGGTTTAGTACCATGTGCCAATGATGGAATGCGTGCTCTAGTGCCTCACCGTGTTTGGACGGGGGGGTCGGGGCGGGGTTCGTGAGAGGCCTCGGCGCTTCGTGTCTGCTGTGGGAATTGGGGGGCGGGGTGGTTGCCTTGGAGGGGTGTGGGGTGGTTTTGTTGCGGGCGCGAGCTGTTGTCCGGGGGGTGGGTTTTGTTTGCGT
>NW_005179340.1:0-60494 GCF_000350225.1 Chondrus crispus
GACATCCCCGGCTGGGCGACGAGCTAGCTCGTGTGGTGCGAGATCTCGAGACAGGCCGCATGTTGATGACCTCGGAAAGCAAACGCCGCAGCACGTACAGTATGTAACGCCACCGTAAACCCCCCATCACGGTTCCCCGCTCCATACCCATGCACACTTTCCCTCAAGCGCGCTCCCCTTTTTCACATCCTCCGCCAGCGCCACCACCCGAAAAACGCGCCCTGGGCGACGACAACCAC
Source organism: Chondrus crispus (assembly GCF_000350225.1). Taxonomy (NCBI): domain Eukaryota; phylum Rhodophyta; class Florideophyceae; order Gigartinales; family Gigartinaceae; genus Chondrus; species Chondrus crispus. The sequence continues at coordinate 240 of NW_005179340.1, forward strand.
AGCGACAGCGCCCACGTCGACGACAGTATACGCTGTCTCCCTGGCGGCGCCCGACGCGACGGGCACGTCAGCGTAGTGCTGCGGGCGGTGCGGCGACGGCGGCAGGGCGAGGTCGGCGGCCGGGCGGAGGTGGAGGGCGGCGACGGTGGCGCGCGGACGTGGGTGGCGTTTGGGCCGGACAGGACGGCGGCCCAGCGGGCCGGGGCCGGGCGGCAGTGGGTCGCGGAGAGCAGCCAGCTCGCGGACAGACGGACGGCGGAGCAGCGGAAGACGGGGGCCGAGGGGAGCGGGACGTCCCACAGGGCGGTGTCGTATCTTACACGTGTACATAGCCCCTCCACGGTATTTAACACCGTCGTCGCTCCTTCCCTCAGTAAACAGGACTAAGGTCTTGAGTCTCTCCTACAGGCGGCGTGGAAGGGCAGGGCGGAGGGTTGGCCCTTCAGCATGCGCGGGGCGGGGAGAGACGTCGGGCACGCGGAATGTGTGACGGGAAGCAGGACCGAGACGAGGACAAGAAATTGTGACGAGGTATGCGCACCGTTCGCTTACATGTTGCATTTAAGAACTGGTCTCTCTACTACTGCGTAATTTAGTAACCATATGCTACTGTACATGTACCAAAAACCATATTCGGTTTTGGACATAATCGGTTTCTATAATTTTCATAACCTAAGGGTGACCCCACCGCCAACAAAATTTCTGTCCTAAAATTCCAACCACTAAAGTTTGGACCGATGGACTAAAGTTCGGACCGATGGAAGAAATTTTGAACCCCACCGCGCCACCATTTGTCCTAAAGTTTAGAATTTGGGAGGGATTCTTTTCCAAACCAAAATTATTTGGTCGAGATTTTTGTCCAAAGCGCCGTTTGGGCGAGCTTCGTTCTATAGTAACGGTACAGAAAACATCTGAATTTCATGTGCTTACAGCTCTACCAAAGCTCTTCCAAATGGCATTGGGGCTGTTTTGACTGAAGTCCCATCAATAGTGTGGGACGCAAAAAGGAGTGTTGTGCAGCCTTCGCTCGTGGACATTTCCCATCTTCTCCCTCCTTCTCGTCTTCTGAGAAGTGCAGGCAATGGCTGAGGTGGTTACTAGGACTGATGACTCGGCAGTAAGAGTGAGGAAAAAGGGTAAGGGACTGGGGTGGTCAGACGAGGAGAATCTTGCCCTGTGCGTTGCTGAGAGCGCAGTGTCTGAGAACGCCGCGAATTGAAAGCGTGGTGTACTTGCCGAGTTGATAATTCCCAAACAGGAGCCTACATATTATGGAGAGCGGGCAAATGACGAGCAAAAGTTGCCGCCAATTGTGGAACAGACGCGTGCAGTAGCTTGCTTCTTTGCGCCAAATGTATTTCTACGACATACTTGTAGCCTAATTGGGGTGACCCTGAATATGAATAGAGGTATCGTGTTACAGGCGCGGTGGGGTTCATCTCTGAATCACCACCTCCCCCAAAGCGCGGCTTGATTAAAAGATAGTAGATCCAATTACCGGAGGACAACTGTCTGCTTTTTGCGATTTTGGGCAAGGCGCGGTGGGGTCACCCTAAACGGGTTATAAATACATAGTAACCGTTCCCGACTTACATAATTACCAATGTCTCCTTAATTGCCATTGTAGATTTTCGTGAAAATTTCGGTGTGTACAGTAGTACCTCCTACTAACGCTTTCGCGGTAAATTTAGTTTCACGAAGTGCATGTACAGTGGTCCCTCTCTATCTGGAATCTCGGTAGGTGAATATCCTCGATATCTGCATGCCACTGCTCGGAACAAGCTCCGGAGAGTTGATTGCAGGTCGCACATGAGGTATTCATGAATACGGCATAACTGAATAGAGTAACCTTCTGGGCGGCTCAATTCTGAACACTTTTCAGAAAGGCAAAAATCGTTGAATTTACAAATCAAAACGATGTTTTCTTGCCCGAACTGAGGCCCGAACGAGCTTGAAAACACAAAAGGGGTCAATTGTAAAAAGTTCGCGAAGCACTATCAACGCATGTGTGCCAAAAGCATCAATCCCGACTCCGCCGTTTTGGTTCTGCCATGTGACAAGCTACCTTTGCCTTCTGCAACATCCCTTCCGCGTGCCCTGGCCCACTGCGCTAGCGGGATGTCATCCCAAACGTCCGTAGAAGGACCCTTTCGTGCCCGACCAAAACAAAGCTCTGCAGTGGGAGCGTGATTTTCTTTCTCAGCATCAGACCCATTTCGGATGACTGGCACCTCAATTATCTTTCGGCTAGTGTTTCCAGGCTCCGAAACACAGTCTTTGCTACTGAACTAAACCTCTTTTTCCTTCGGAGCCTCGAGAAGTTACGCTGCTGCTTTGGAAGCACTTGATTTGCGGCCTCTTCGTGAAACTTTTGCAAACTTTGTAGGCGTGACGTTGGTATTTAAAAGTCGGTTGATTGAACTTATGGTTTAGGAGTACCTGTATCTCTGCGAGTGATTTTTGTGCACAACCACCCCGGTTTGAAATTCGACTTATTTTCTCGAGAAGGTGACGCTACTCACGTTAGGACTCTGCGATGGAATAAGTTCGCCAAACGTGACTCCTGCGGGTTGGGGATTGGCAGGTAAGGTTCCGAGGGGAGTTGTCGCTGACTTGCCTTTGTTCGAAGCGGTCCATAAATTGGCAATTCATCGGCCACAAGGCTACTTCAATGAAGGATTTTTGGGCAATATCCAGAGTCAGGGCACGGTGTCCGGCCACCGCCAGCTTGATTTTAAAAGCCGTATTCGCCCACGGGAGATGACTTATCATCAGCAAATCATCTCTCGTCTTTCGTAACGTGCGGTCAAAGTACTTGTTGACGGATTGGTCACATGGCTGCAGAAAGTGGGTGGTATTAGTTGGTAGTTTAACGACCACAATCCGAAGCTTTTCGCATTCTTGCCGCCACGCCTCTCCTTGCCGAGAGCTGTGGCCATCTACAAGCAGCGAAATGTGCTCATCAGCAGGTATAATCTTTCGTGCATGTTCGTTAATGTGGTGCACAACTTTGACGATAAAGCCCTTGTCGATGGACCCATTATTGGTGAATACCAGTTCAGTGTCAGCAGGAAACCAATTTCTGTTGCACAGCCAGTGGGATACGCCCGTGTTGTCAGTGAAGTCTGCCAAATCTAGCAGAGAGTGCCAGGATTTCATGACTTTCATCCCTGAGGCAATAATAAAAAGTGGGGCAATATTGCCACAGGCTGCTACCGCAATACCAGCTTTGAGGTGTTTTCCGGGATCTTTCATTCCTCTTCGCGCTCCGCCCTGGTTACTTGTCGATGAGGCAAAACACTTGGTCTTTTGTCCATACTCGCCACAGACCGCTGTCTCGTCCCAGTTCCATATTTTTCGCCGGTCTGAAAAAAGGTCTGGGAACTTTTTCCGAAGTTTGTGGATTACATCTTTTAGCGTACCTATGTGAGTGGGGTTTTGGGCTGTGTGGGATAACTCCTCTCCGCCCTGGGTTGGGTGAGAGGCGGAGGCTTTAGCGAGGGAGCACGCGGCGCGGACGCGACACGCCAATTGAACCGATCGGACGAGCTGGCGAAAAGGGGGTGGCTCACTGGCCGGTTACGCGCAGTCGCCCCGTGGTGCGTGAACGGGAGCGACCGGTAACGGGTTAGAAGCCAGCGCGCGCGACAGACAACCGAAAACGGACGTACGTAGGCGCAAAAGGGACGGGGGCGAGCTTGCCCCCCTTTACTGGTGGGGACGGGTGCCAAGTCCTAACCCCGCAGGGGGACGCCTCGGACACCTGTCCCAGTACAGTAGTACAGTACCTGCCGCATAGTGCGTGCCGGGTACTGTACACAATTAAAAAACTAGCGCCATAATTGCTACTACCGCACGGACGCTGCTACTACACGTGTGCACTACTGTACACGCGTGTTGCTTACAGACTACCGCACGGACGACACGTGTGCTAACGCGCACACGTAACACGCGTAGACTACCGCTCGGACGACACGTGCACTACTGTACACGTACGCCAGATTACGACTGCTCGGCATGCGCGCGCGCTAGCTACACGTGGGCACAGCCGCCCACGCGTATACCGTATACGGCCGTCCGATGACCTCGGCGCGCTCGCGCCGGTCATATACTACAGGCTGCAAGCCTTGCGCTCGAAACCTGCTCAGACGCGCGAAACGTCAGTTCCTTATGTTGGGCTTGGAAGGATCGGATTGCGTCGGAGGAAGGGACACCGTTGGAAAAAGAGTTACGTCCATTCTGCGCAATTTGTCCCTGTACGCTCTTCATGAGTGCACAATCTACTGCGAATCCTCTCTCAGCAGCCTCTAATGTCCTTGACACTACTAAACTTTCCTCAGCGCTTGACAAAATCGGACGGCGACCAGCGAAGTGTGACTCAGGGTCTAGCAGTTTTCAAGCCTTTTTGTGTCCTTTTCTGTCAATGCTTCCTTGATGCTGTACACGATGGAAAGAAAGACGTCCGTTCGGCTGGAGACTGTTCTTGCGGGATCGCCGCGCATCAGGAAGTGATGTGCTTTTTCTCTTCCTACACGCTCGGCTTTGCGTCTGGCGAGGCGTTTCTTGTGCCCAATTGTTTGGGCCCGAATAGAGCGTGGCATTTCGCCGCAAGAGGCACCGTCTATTGTATTACTAGGGATCAGAGAGAGTGTAGGAGGGTATGAGATGGCCGAGCGGTGGTTTTCTCGGAAGGGGTTGAGGTTTGAGGGCGGGAGTACGATGGATTGATTTTTTAGAATTGACTCCTTTTTAGAATTGAGCCGCCCAGAAGGGTACCACAAGCACATCTTAATCATAACAGGCCTCATACAAGAGCATTCTATGAGACGAAACTGAGCTATGATAACTTTATTAGTTATAAATGTGGTTCAATTTCCAGTTTTCCTGGGCAATCGAAATTTGACACACCTCAAACGCGCAAACTAAGCCAAGCAGACCCGCATTACTCAATATTTTGGTTAAACTTATGGGATTGTTACACATTTGGGATGTATATGAAACATCCTCAGTTACTGAATTTACACCGTAACTGAATATGGAAGGAAGCAACCATCCATATTCAGATATCGAGGGATCACTGCATATCGAAAAGCAAACACGAATGACTTGTGGTTTGGGCACCAAAACTTTCCCAGGAGCCTCAACGTTCATCACATCGGCTATAAAATGCCACTACACTCCCAGAAAGCCCTTGAAAATAACCGACGGGCTCACAGAGCCCCATACAGGTTCCATCGTTGCAAAGATGGAATCACCTGATATCCCCAAACTCCAACACGCAGTCTTCCGGCATGTCACAGTGCTGCTGATCGTCGTCAATGGGCTTCTCTCGCACCGGTCAGGCGTTTGCAGGAGGAATGTCTCGCACAGAGTAGAGGTGAGAGACGCTTGAAAACTCGTCTCCGAATTGGAAAGGGAGCAGCGCCTCAATGAGATTGCGAAGAACGTGCTGAACGGTGACGCGTGAAGTAGGAAGGGAAATCGAATGGAGAGGATTGTCTGGGATAGAGCAAAACGAAAGCTGAAGAATCGAAGCGTTTGTTTAATCCACGAGAACTCTGTGGTCTTCCAGAGATCTTCTCTCTCCAAGGTGAGAGTTTTTGAGAACTTGTCTTAAACTGTGACTGGTGGGACAGCATTCGTAGAGCGAAAGCTGTAACCTCATAGACACTGTAAGAGGTTACGATCTTGAATGGAAGTAGAGAGATTAAAGTTTTGAACCGCCACCTTAATAGTGACTTAATGGAGATATACGATATTCCTAATTTGATGTAGTGCCTGCCAAGATAGGCATATCAGAGGGCCTTTGGCCATGAGGTGGCGAAAGCCATTTCGCCCAATAAGAACGCCCCGGACCGCCGCCGTCCATACTTGGACGGCTGGCATTGAGCGACGAATCTAGCCGGACCAAAAGTGAGAATTTTGTATGCGCACCATCGTAGATTTAACTATTAATTAGTAATCTACACTCGACGGCGGCGAGGTATCGCGCCCACCATTCTCGGACTGGATGACATAAAGTTGTGTGACCGGAGGCAGCTCGCCCCCTCTCACCGGAGAGGGACACACTCTTGATCACGTTTATTGCTCACCTCGTTCAGTGCCCATAACATGACCAGATTTTACAGAGATACTGTAGACATGCTCATGTAGTGCTTTGGTTGAGAATGCCGGGCCACGGCGCGTAATGTTATGATAACCAGTAATTGGCAATTACAGTGCATCCGCGATAGATGCATGCTCGCTTACTACATATATGCGAGTACTGCATGTGGAACCTGATTCCATCCACGGAAGAATGCACATTCTAACCCAAATTAAAGTTCTATGCAAACTCGCCACTTGCATTGGCAAAACCACCCCCGTTGTAACTCCCGCTGTAATTCGGTACCCACACAGCCCTCCCTTATTGGCCATTTTCGTGTAAGCAACAGCCCCTCTGGCATGTAAAACACAGAACACACCCGTCGTCCGTTCTTAGAACCGCCCACAAGAGACACGAGACTCCCGCAGAACACAATCCTTTTCAACCCCTGACCAACCCCCTTCCCGTTATTCCATCTTTAACAATGAAAGGATGCAAGCACGTGTCGCTCACATTTAACCAAAATCTCAGCATCTGTGACGAAGTTTCGCGCCGCCGCCTTGCAAACGTTCCATTTACGCAAATTGAAATTGCTGAATGGGCGAAAGAGACATTTCAGTTAAGTGGTGCACCAAACCAGGGCACAATATCGCGACTTTTAAAGGACCCTTTGAAGTACAAACAGATGTCGTCGCTTGTCAAAAAGCGGTCGTCGACGGGTAAGGCGAGAAAAGTTGAGGAGGGTTTACACAGATGGGTGATGGCACAGTGGCATGCTAAGCGGGCAACAAATGAGCAAATGATTTGCCTAGTAGCAGCACGAATGCTACAAAGAGCGAACAAGAACGTGCCTGCAGAGAACAGGATCTCCTTAAAGTTCTCCTCCGGGTGGCTCACTAGGTTTCAAGCTCGCTGGGGATTTCGCTGTTTTAAGTCGCACGGGGAGAGCGGATATGTTGATTTGTCAGCGATGGAGGCTGCGTTGCCCCAGATGAAAGAACTGCTCGGCCGTTTCGAGCGGAGAGACATTTTTAACGCAGATGAATCAGGATTATTTTATCGAATGGCGCCAGAGAAAACGATTGCTCGTGAACAACTCAAGGGTCGCAAAAAGGAGAAAACACACTTGACCTTTATGCCATGCGCAAGCGCGGATGGTTCCGAACGCATGGAGCTAAAAATAATTGGTCACGCACGTTAACCTCGGTGCTTCAAGAAACAGACAGGAAGGGCATTGGGATTCAACTACTCGGCAAACAAAAAGGCTTGGATGACGTCTGTGCTATTTTTTGAATGGCTTTTGGAGTTCGACCATTTCATTGCACGGACATCGGGTCGCCGAGTCGCGCTTCTTGTTGATAACTGTAGCGCTCATGGGAAACCTGACTCGCTTCCACAGCTACAAAATACAGATGTAGTCTTTCTTCCTCCGAACTGCACTGCAAGATTGCAGCCAATGGATGCCGGAATTATTGGTGCGATAAAGATGCGCTACCGCACGAAGCAGTACGAGAGAGCGTTTGACATGTTGGATGAAGGGATCGATAACATTTATCACATCGATCAGCTCACTGCTATGCGCTGGTTAAAAACCGTTTGGGACGAGCTTCCTTCTGATATCATGGCCGATTGATGGCGCCACACGGGACGGATTGACAGGGAGGTGCCACAGCTAAACCCTATGTCTATTGGGTTTCTTGTGTCGCGCGAGGAACAAAAACTACAGGACGTGGTGACAAGGCTAACGGCACTTGATACGCGTTTGGCAATCAGTAGCATTATGAGGGCCGAGGATATAACCAACAGTACTGAAGAGTTTTCGGAGAATATGCTACTTCAAGGTTGTATGGAGGATGCTTTGGATGATGACCCGGATGACGAAGACGATGAGGAAGACACTGTGCCAATAACGTCTATTGCAGAGCAGCTTAAAGCAGTATCGACAGTCAAACGTGCGATTGATGATAATGCGAGTCTTCCAGGAATCCCCCGCGGGAATAAGAACAATCAATCGTCTGCAGCGAGAGTTAAGAGTCAAGGCGTCTAGCCGCGTGAAGCAAACCACTTTAGATCGCTTCATATGATGGATTCTGTTGAGTTTAGATACCCTTTTGCAGCAATAGAAATGGGCCAATGAGAGGTCTTCTGTAGATGGTATGATAGGAACATACAAGGGCATAACCCCGCAAACTGCATACCAGACGCGTCCACCAATCCTATGCAATTATCGCGGACGCACTGTATGCACTTCTCGTAAAATGACTGCGTTTTTGAAGGTTGTTGAATGGAAGCGTGTCTTGCCGCTGATGGTTGAGCTAGAAAGCGGTGGCCTAAACTACGCGAGTTGCAGTGTTTGGGTGGTAGATGGCTTTTGAATGGCTTCGAATGAGCAAGTTCAGCAGTTTTTTCAATTAAAAAGGTCGATTAAGTGCTGAGGTAACGGACATTTTGGCAATTAGGTCGGGAACGGTTACTGTACCACCTCGTCTACAGTTGGCATGCTTCTGTAGGCGAGTACACTGCGGTTATTTCAGGTGGTCGGCGTGTAGGCGCGAAGTCATCCTGTTGACTTGTTCGTCTACTGTCCATGCCGCCGTTCGAGATTGTCTCAAGCCTTCCACGTGATCATGACTCCGAGACCAGAATCTTGATTGCAGGTCCAGGAGAGAAAGCTCGACAATTCACAAATGGACCGCTCTGCTTTACGTTGCAGCCAGGACTCTCACTGCTACACCACAGACTTTGGAAACGGGACTTTGGATACGGGAACCCGTACTGTACCTTCATGGGGCGAAGCGTATCTGCTCCTCGGCTCGATCGCACAATCTCCTTTTTCAGCTGCCGTATCCTGCCATTGGGAATGCGGCGACCTGCATCGCTATGTTCTGGAGATGAGCGGTGGCTGGACGTGTGCTGGTGGCGGTATTGCACTTTGCGGGCTCATATGTAGGACATAGGTAGCGTATAATTATTGCGAATTTTGGACATACCGGGCAGGACAAACCGACGAGTAAAGCGGACGCCATCAACACCGTTGTCCTAAATACACTATTTAGCGCCTTACGCACGCGCGAGACTATTTCATAGGAGGGCTAAGGACACTATTAACGCGAGGTTTGGACCAAACTCCTTGTCCTGCGACGGAAGAGATCGCGACTGTCCTTTTTTGCGTCTCGTTTTTCGACGCGTTCGCGAGATGGAGCCAGTTCCTACCTCTTTAATTGTCGCTTTTGTAGACACTCACGATCTGACTAAAAGAAAACCCCAGGAACGATGCTGTTCCATCGAGGCTCTTCTCCGTCCTGGAGACCTGCAGGTCTTGATTTTAATTCGGTCTGTAGTTCTATAAAAGCCCATGGGCTTTTATAGAACTACAGACCGAGTTAAAATCCTCTGTAGAGCTTTCCATTAAACAAGGAAAGATGATTTGTACCGAGGTGGTCCTCTCCTCGTTAAGCATTTTGATTTCTTGAGAGACTATGCATTAGCCTTAATTTCCAGCAATTCCCCGTCAGCTGTCACTGTGGCAATACTGTATTATTAGCGAAGGGAGCAACTCGAATTGGGTCTGCACTTGGCACCCCGACCAACGCATGTATCCATCTGCATGTCCAACGGCTGCAGGTTCCAACATGCGTTTCCCAGCCTTTCATCGAAGACAATGCCCATTCATTGTCATGGCCGGATGTCCGTGGCCATACGGTCGCGGTCTTCTTACGTATCAACTAGCGACCACACATGCTAGCCTGTCCAACTGTTCTCTGCTTCCTATCTTGTGTTTCCACCAAGTGTGAACACCCACGCTCTTCCGCGACACAAGTCTCGAGAGACCGCACTGCAAAAACCAGCTGGAAACACATGGCCATACTATCCTCACCCAACACGGTACAATGAAGCAGCGTTCCAGACTATTCAATACTTAATGCTCTCCGTGCCTGCCGATCACGGTGTGTCCCATTCTAGACTGGGTCAAGCAAGGGGTACGCGGTCTCCTTCTCTATGCCGGCAAAACGATGAGGTTTGCTTCAGCTCTTCTTGTCCTTGCATATGCATTCTACGTCCAGGCATGGCGCTTCGATATCCAGAGCATGTTTGAGAGTAGACCGCTAACCTTTCTACGACGCCCGAGCCAGGACAATCAAGCCGCAGCAGAAGATGTTGAGCCTCAGACCCTACCGAGATACAATGCGTTTCGGGACAGACAATTACAACTCTCAAACCTACCCTGCGTCTTAGATGACATTCAAACTATTGGTGCTTGCCTATGTGCCGAAGCCCGAGATCTCAAAGGACTCAGATTCACGCGTCGAGATACAGCGTTTTGCACCTCCCTTTTACAGCTCGAACCCGAACTATGGAGGCAAGAGTGCGACGCCTTCAAAGACTCAAACGGAAACGTGCAACTGTATCGCCTGGTACATGTTGTATTCAACATTCTTGGAGAGTGCAAGCCTGAGAGAGTGGAGAAAGAAACAAGAATTGCGAGGGGAAGATTAGCGACTTCCGATTGCACCGGAGAGGAGTGCAATACGAGTACAACGGATGAGATAAGGACAAGTGCGATGCAGCCACAGGTGGGAATATCCGGTCTCCGAATGTACATGGAGGGGCTGAATGGAATAGGAGATGACTTGACATCCGGGGCGGCGGAGGAATTGACGTCCCCTATGACGTACGTGGAAAGCAGGGTACGACAAATCAGTCGTTTTATACCAAACGAGCAGGGTAACATTCTCGGAGCTCTCGAAGTGATAGAGGAAGTTGGGTCAGAGGTAGGTATAGTTTTGGGGCCAGTTCCGTCAGGCGAAAGAGAACGACATCGAAAACTGAATTACAGGATCGAATGCAAAAATGGAAAGTTGTTGAGGGCTGTTTTAACCGGAAGGACGGTGGAGCTAATGACGAACAATTTGGCAGAAGTGGAGTTGCCACAAACAGCTGTGAAAGATATTTCATACCTGGATGCTACTGATCGCCAGAGAGGACGTCAGAGAGGACGACGGGTTATAGTGGTTGCCTCGAAGTGTCGACCGAGGAAAACTGCTGACGGGAAATTAACGTTCATCTGCGAATGCAGGAGAAGGGGAAGGCGCAGAGGAAGTAGCAGCGGTACGGGAACAAGGTAAGCCGATTTGTACAAGCAGGAGCTACCGCTCTTCCCTCCGAGATCGTTGTGGATAAAAGTTCCATGCCGCCCCTTACCGTGCTTCGCTCAATTTGCTCAACGAGCTCGATGTAAATTAGTTTTTGACTTGGTCGGTCTGTGGGAAGAAACCGGCTTATCAATGTACCTCATCGCCTTTTGACACCGGAAAACACCTGCTGTTAAACAAACCCGACTGTCAAAGTTGCGTTTATATTTTAGCCGTCGTAGTCCAGTTCTGCTGAATCAAGGGTAGCAATATTGAAGTAGATGCTTACTCACCGAATAAGGTTCTTATGGTGCAAGGAACGATGTCTCTGTCTTTACTGAGGCTCTAGTGTCTAGGTGACAAATGAGGTCACTTTTCAACTTATTTTTCTCGACTTGTGCTAGCTCAACAAGATGGAAAAAAGATACTCTCGACACGGCAGTTGACTTCTGCGTTGTGGAAGGGTGGAGTTTGGTGAGATCTGCATGTCTTCTCCAGCCATTTTTGAAATGCCCAAAAAGGAGCCTTTTTTGACCAACCTCAAAACGTTTTATGTTGATATCTTCGAAACCAAAACGCCTGTTTAAAAAGTCAACTCATCATTGATACTTCATTAGATTCTTAGTCTCTCTGTGCATTGACAACCGCCATCCCAATGTTTTGCAATATGTTATTGCCGAGCGCGTATACGTTAAAGAAATGGTGTCCAAACTGAATGTTTTAAAGTTTCGATTTAATTTATATATTTTTGCAAAAGAAAAGCTGGCCTCAAATGAGGCCATGACTGACCTCATATGAGGTCAAATTGCTTGTCGTCTAGACACTAGCGGTGATGGGCCCTAAGGGCCATTCCATTCATCGTGATTGGCAATCATGCAATCACGCAATCACGCGATCACGACATTAATTTAACGTCGTTCTGCATCGTTCTTTTCTCCAACGTGTGCTACTTGTAGCTGTAAGCACATTCCACGGTTCTGGAAGGGCAAAGGTTTCAAAGGAGGAAATGATGGCACGGCAAAGAGAGTAGATCCTGCTTTCTGGCTTTCCCACATGTGCAACCCTGGGTTGCACAAGCAGCGCGTTGATTATCATTTCGAAATGTACGAATATTTGAATGGGGTTTAAATCTTTTAGAATTGCAAGGAGCATTACAGAAAGTTGGAGCACAAGATTAATTTTAAGTCGATTGTTTATTTCTTTAATGAGCATGACCATTTTTTAGGAAACGTAATATAAACAACCAACCATAAGGGAGCAGGCACCATTTATTGACGTGATTGCGTGATTGCCAATCACGATGAATGGAATGGCCCTTAGAGGCGGCCGCGGAGAGACGGAGCCGCTGCCTGTCCAGGTGCCAGCTCTGACACATGTGTGCGTGTCAGAGGTGTGTGTGCTGTACATGGGAATCATAACAGTTCTAAGGGAATGTGGTGGTGGCAAGAGCATCTCCACCGCGCAGGCAAATTATGGCCATTTCTAAAATATGGCGACTCAGGCTTGAGTTTGGTCTCCACCGCACAAATCTGCACACAAATCTGTTTCACAAATCGTATGATAAATAGGATTTGTGTCTTGACGGCACACATATTTTTTGATTTTGTGGCGCGTCACGTCACAAATCCCATTTTTTGGCAACACTCTTCTGCTTGAACGGACTGATTTTTTGTTACTTTTAGACACCGAAACAGCAAGAACGCGGGAAGCCACGGGTACACCTGACCCGCTCAAAACGTCTGAGCATGCCAAATGCACAGTGGACGGTCTATGCTCGCACTGCACATGCCCGCACCCACCCGCAGGCAGACATTGTGCACGCGTTAACACTCATTTATTATGGGAGTCCGCGGGCGTGGATGGTGGCTAACTGAACTCGACCATCTGGCAAAGGCGTGGGTGGCGACGCGGCCGGGTACGCTTCGGGCGGCGAGGACAAGTCTGAGTGGAAGAGGTCAGCGTCGATGAACTGGACCTCGGCTTTGTGTCCTGCTGGTCGGGGTGGGGGGCGGCCCAGAGGTTGGGGCGCGGGAAGTCTGGGCGCGGATCGGGGGCGGGTGCGACTCAGTGCGCGGTGGAGACCGCGACGCGATTTGCGCAATGGCGATTTGTGGTACTTTCGCAAACGGAATGTGCAAAACGAATGCCCATGTGGGAGCCTGACAAGTGACCAAATATAGAAACAATTTGCCTATGCGGAGGAGATTCTCTAGTGGTGATGCTCTAAGGCCGTAACATTATTAGCCCTGTGCTCATTTTTTGTGACGACTAAAATTGCGCCCCGATCGGTTCTTTTTCCGTAAGTCGGCAACGGATAAGTGTTAAGCAACTAAAAGTTGCTTGTTGAAAGGCACGAATCGTCCCGCTCACGTCAGTGCGAATTTTGCCGCAAACGGTTTGCAAGACTAGTGGTCGCCCAGGTGGTCGCCCAGGCAATATCAAAAAATTGGGGATCAAATGTTCCCTTTCTGTCATGAGAGCCATACGTGCACACGTAGCACACGCATGACAGCAGGATCAGTTCACCTCACTCGCCGCCGGCGTACAGATCCCTAGCCTCTGTGGTGCAAGGAACGATGACTATGTTTTACTGAGGCTAGCGGACGAGGCGCTATTAAGAGGCGGCGGTAGAGGCACGTGTGGTACAATTGCCAAGTGGCGCTACGGTACTAGGCGGGCGCCAGAGGCCTCGCCAAGTACAGTAGTAAGATGTTAACCGATACGGTGCATACGTGGCCAGCACGTGTAGATGTGGCCACGTGGGAGTCCACTTGTAGTTAGTGGCACCAGCTAGTGCAGGTGTACACGTGGTGCGCGACCGATCGGTGGGTTAGTACAGTAGTCATTTTTAGTTACCGTAAGCTACAGTAAGCTGGCTACAGTATGTACAGCTACTGTAGTCCGTCCGGTGCCACCGCCCTACTAGGAGGTATAAGATAGGGGGCACCGGGCTGGAAGTAAACCGAGGCAAGCACGCCTCCCCTTACTTCCTACCCTAGTTCTTTTACCGTACGGTTAAGTAAGTCCCTCAGGTTTCCAGCTCGCCACCAGTCGTACTGCTCCACACACCAGTACGACTGCGCGTGTCCAGTGCGGTGTACCTCCCTTGTCCAGTGCTTCCTACCGTTACGGATTATTCTACCTGACACTCCAGTGTAGCGGTCCCCCAGGCTCCCTCATTTTTAGGTACAGCCTGTCCTTTTCCGTTTACGGTTTAGCGTCCCTACGGTTGTACCACATTTTTGGTACTCTTGTGGAGGGGCGCCTGGGGTTTCTAGACCCTCACCGTCGAGGTCAGGAAAGAAGACATCCGATTCGGTACGTGGACAAGTTGAAAAACACGTATCAACCCCCGGTTCAAGCAAGAAGTCAAGATGAATCCGACCGGAACCCCTGCGGAAGACTCCGGTTCGGGACGGGGCAGTACTCGCTCCGGCTCAGCCCGGGCGAGTACGCGCAGCGGACCACCCGGGTCCGTGCGCCCCCGTGTCGAAAACCCGGAGTCACTGCTACGGGTGACAGGCGGTACAGGGCAGAACCCAACCAATTCGGAGGGGACGGCCCCAGGGGCCGTCCCGGCCCTCGCTGGTCGAGCGGGTACCGAACACCGCTCCCAGTGCGCATTAAATACCCTCTGGCCGCGCATGCAGACGTGGCTGGAGGAAGCTCTCGTTAAAGAGGTTCCTCGCCACGTCGAGGGTGCGATTAACCGAACGGTTCCGCCGCTTGTTGACGAACAAGTCCGGGCCGTCCTCACGCCCGTCATCGACGACGTCGTGGGTGCCCTCGTAGAGCGTGAGCTCCGAGAGGCACTCGACCCTGGAGATCATCTTACACCGTTGGGGCTGAGCCTCCAGACAGCTATCAACATAGCTGTCGAGGCTCGCCTCGCCAACTTCAATCCGAACGGTACTGTAGCTGAGGCACCTCAACCTCCTACAACCGCTACGGCACCTCTCAAATTAATAAGAACCGGAACGGGAGATACAAGACCGACACAGGTATATATGGCCCCTCACCCGGAGGCGGGCCCTCACCCGGAGGACCCACCTATATACCTGCCCGAACTTCAGGGTGTTACAAGGGGTCCGACAGATAAGGACCCCGCGACCTATGACCGATACGGAAGACACCCTCGCCATGAGACAGAAAATCTGACGAGGTATGGCGAGACAGAAAATCGCTCGTCTTTCCGTTACGGTCCCAAGTCCCGACGCACAAGGCGCGGGCCATTGCCGGAGGAAGAGGAGGAGTACTCCGAAGAAGAACCGTACGGTGACAGAAAAGCCGTCCGGCAAGATTACCGTCGCTACAGGTCTCGGGCTGGAGCCCGTCGTCGAGGAGGTGAATTTCCCTCCGACGGAAGCTCGCCTGATTCGACCAGCGACGAAGGTCGGCGCCACCCGGGCAGCCGGCGAGACCGTAGCCACCGACGCAAGTGGTCCGGCTCAGAGGGCTACAGTACAGACCCTGAGCCGCACGACCAGGGGCGCCGACCGGGTAGAATTCGTCGGACTACCGAACGGTCACCCCCCACCAAGAAGGTCGATGTGATTAAACCGCTTAATGATTTATTCACCAAAACGGTTAATTACAAGACCTACCGGTTGGAACGTCGCAGCGTCCGGTATAATTCCGAGGTCGCGGGGCATATCAGCCGTATCCGCAAGAAGCTGGACGTGCAGATGAAATCTCACACGTTCAGTGGACAAGATCCGATAGCGGTATTGGGCTTCCTTGCCCGGTTTAAGATGGCTTGCGAACATAATGGGGTAAGCCAGGGAGCTGCCGTATGGTGCTTCCAATTCTACTTAACCGGACAGGCGCATGCGCTACTGCAGTCCCGCCTTATGGGTAATACCATGGCGGTGGACGCCGAGCAACCCGACATGCTCGAGAGTTACGAGGAGGTAGTCAATTTCCTTTTACGGACCTACGCTACCGATGAAACTATCGCCGAGGCCTACACCGAAGTGGTTTCCTTCCGTCAGAGTTCTAACATGACGGAAGAAGCCTACAGCAATCAGCTGTGGGACAAGGCCCTCCGATGCGGTACTGTCTTCTCAGACCGTCGGCTCAAGTCGCTGTACGTCGAGGGATTGCTCCCAGCGACGTGCGCGCAAGTGCGGAATTATCTAGCGACCTACGCCACCGTAGACTACCAGGCGGTCGCTAGGTACGCACAAGCCATCGGGGAGACACACCGTTCGGCAAGGCGGCACTTATTGCCATCGAACGTCGCGTCCCGTGACGCTACAGGCAAGATTGCCTTTAACCGCTCGGCAAGAAAGACTCCGGTGTTATCCGTCGAGTCCTCGTCGGAGGCCGCCTATACAGGCGCCTCACCCAACGCAGAAGGAATATTGGCGATGACGAGCCCCACAGTACACGCAAGTACCGTGAGCTCGCCACCAACAAGTTTCCAACCTTCTCCGGTACCGTCAGTGGGAGGGGTTGTAGCCCCAACGTCCACGGTAGCCGGTTATGGATGCCGCTACGGAAGCGGGGACCAACGCGCAAGGTGGAGACCGCCTCCGTGCCGGTTCTGTCTGGACCCTACTCACCGACAGGAAAGCTGCCCTATTGTCGCGGACGCCTCGCTGCGAGCCCAGCTCCTAGCAGCGAGGGAAGCCAACTATCAAAAGTTACGCATCCGACAGGGGCTCCGCCCTGGGTCTCCATTCAGTCGTCCACAGGGACCTGTGTGGCGAGTAAATCCCTCATCTCAAACCACGCCGGTCAACCTGGTGGACGAGGGGGTCGACAAGGCGGAGAAGCTGGTCGCTGAGGAGGAGGAGGATCTCCAACTCACGGGGGAAGACAGGGAGGACGCGTAGAGGCGACGTCGTCAAAACTCCCTGTCCGCCTCACCCCGGAGGATCCTTCCCCCTCAACTCAGGCAGCAGAACCGAACCGAACGGAAGACGCGCAGACCGAAGCGGAACCTATTTGCTTCTTCAAGAGGCAGAACTATAAGGTTTCCGCCACGGTAGGGCTGCGACAAGCGAATATGCGGGCACTGTCCCCAGTCCTAGACTCGGGGGCAGCGCCCAATCTCATCCATATACGCTGTGTGGCCGAGCCATGGCGCGCGGCCATCCGTCCGGTAAAGAGCGCACCGCTGGTGGACGCCTCCAATCGCTCAATGAGCGCCCTTGGACAGCTTACACTGTACGTCCGCATCGGAGATTTCACAACCAGGGTCAAGTTTCTCGTGGTCACCCGCCTGGATGTGGATTGTATATTAGGGACCACCTTTATAGACCAACATATCAAGGCAATTCTACCACCGCGACGGAGGGTTCTCTTCCATCATGCCCCCTCAGTCGCACTTACAAGCACGACGTCATCCAAATTTACTCATAAGGAGCACCGAACGGAAACAGAAAAATCGCCAAGAACCAAGCCGTTTCCGAGCAACACGCCGTCTCGGAAAATACGCATGGTGCGGGAAATTACAATTCCCCCCATGACGCAAGCAACCGTACGGGTGGCGACGCCGGTCGCCGGGCTCTGCTTCTTACAGAACCATCCCCACACGGCAGAGAAGAACCTGTCGCTTATGGCGCAGGGAGTCATAGATATAAAGCCAGACATTCCGTTTTCGGTAATAATGAGCAATTTTAGCCATAATGCGGTCCATCTCCCCAAGCACACCGTTATCGGACTCGCGCTACCATCGCCGACCCACATCCTAACCCTTCAGCCAGCCACAGGAGTGGCTGAAGCTAAGGAGGGGGGAGGAAACAAAAATAATCTTCTCCCTACAGTACCCCCTTTGGGTACCGTACAGGATGAGGGACAAGACACGTCCGATACGGAAGAAGAACAGGAGAGATCCGACACGGATGAAGCCCCCCGATTGTGGACCGAGGATGTCCACATCGGTGAGGAAGACGGAGAGCTACACGAAAAAATAGTAGCTATGCTCTCCGAATTCAAGGAGATGTGGAATGGCCGCCTCGGGAAGATTGGTGCCACCAAGCACTGCATCGACCCCAAGGCGGGGGCCAATCCCATCTACCAAGCTCCGTACCGGGCTGGTACAACCGCACGGGAAAAGGAAAAAACCGAGGTGAACAGCATGCTGCGGGCCGGCGTCATCGAGCCGGCCACGGCAGAATGGGCCAGTCCTGTGGTCTTCGTACCCAAAAAGGACGGTACCATGCGGTTCTGTGTGGACTACCGCAAGCTAAACGCACTTACCATCCGGGATTTCTATCCCCTACCGCGAATAGATGAGTGCATCGACTCACTCGGCGACGCTACAGTATTCACTACGCTTGATTGCAATAGTGGATACTGGCAAGTTGAAGTCGCCGAGGAGGACCGCGATAAGACGACGTTCGCGTCGCAGTGCGGTCTATACCGGTTTGTGCGGATGCCGTTCGGTTTAAAGAATGCCCCAGCCACTTTCCAAAGGGCTGTGGACATCATCCTCTCCCGAGTTAAATGGGAAACCGCATTGGTGTACTTGGATGACGTCATCGTGTACTCTAAATCAATTACGGAACACCTCGACCACGTTAGGGAGGTACTACAACTGCTGTACACCGCCGGGGTATCGCTGAAGATATCGAAATGTACATTCTTCAACACTTCAGTGACGTACCTGGGGCACATAATCCGACCGGGACGGTTAGAGGTCGAGAGGTGCAACGTCATCGCTATCGAGCGGGCGCTACTTCTCTCTAACCAAACGGAATTACGCTCCATCCTGGGGATGTGCAATGTCTACAGGCGGTTCGTCCCGAACTTCGCCAAAATTGCCGCTCCCCTCAATAGGAAGACGAGCAAGGATCACCCCTTCGAACTGGGAGTCCTATCCGATTCGGAATATGAGGCCTTTGCCGAGCTAAAGAAGAGGCTGGTCTCACCGCCCATCCTGGCTGTACCCCGCCACGGTTACAACTACACACTCGACACGGACGCATGTGCGTACCAAGTGGGGTGTGCTCTGCTGCAAGACCAACCGAACGGAGATAAATTACCGATTGGCTACTGGAGCCGTAGTCTCACGGATGCTGAGAAGAATTACACGACTACCGAGAAGGAGTGCCTTGCAGTCGTCTGGAGCATCCTGGCATTACGCCCTTACCTGTACGGTGCCATCTTCAATCTCCGAACGGACCATGAGGCCCTCCGGTGGGTCCTCAATTTGGCGGACAGCTCCGGACGGCTAGCCCGCTGGCGGTTACGCCTGGCGGAGTACGACTACGACGTACAATACCGGCCGGGTGTCAAACACCAATTGGCGGATGTTGTATCTCGCCTCCGGACGGGCGAAGGGGAAACTGCCGCGGTAGACGACGAAGTCCCGTGCTTCGTCGTTCAAGTGTCAAGACAGGAGCCTAACGTGGGGCCCGTCGATATTGACTGGGCCCCAGCTACCGAACGGAGTCCTGGGAATGCGCAAGAGAGGCCCCAGGCCCTTGCCGTAACTCCCGAACAAACGGACGTATTGTCCCTGTCGGTTGAGGAATTTATCCAAGCACAGGCGGCGGACGAGTTCTGCATCCATGCCGCCCGAACCGTTGGAGAGCCACACTCAAAGTATGACGTGGACCGTTACGGTTTCTTGGTGCGGAGGTCCTCTCTTGATGGGACACTGCAACGCGTCGTCCCGAAACGGTTAAGGGCCAAGGTGCTGTATTTGGCACACCACCCGAGGTTGGCCGGACATCCCGGTGGGACCAGGATGTACTATACCCTGAGAAGGGAGTACTACTGGCCCCACATGGCCAACGACGTGTACGCCACCGTACGGAACTGTCAATCGTGCTCTGCGACACGGGGCACGATTGTACGTCATCAAAAGGACATGAAACTATTCCCGGCGGCCGGACCCTTGGAGTTTGTCGCAATGGACCTCCTGGGTCCGTTGCCGAAGACCGCACATGGGAATCCGTTCGTCCTTGTGATTACCGACCGGTTCTCTAAGCTCACGCGCAGCATCGCGCTTCGTACGACAACCGCAGGCGTGGTGGCTAACGCATTCCTGGACAACTGGGTGTACGTCTACGGAGCACCACAGTACGTCCTTACCGATAACGGTTCGAAATTTGCGGCGATGTTCTTCGACGCCGTGTGCGCATTGCTAGGCATACGTCACTATTTGACGACAGCCTACCACCCGCAAACTAACGGTCAGACCGAACGGTTTAATAAGACCATCGTGCAGAGGCTCCGACATTATGTCGAGGAGCACCAGCGAGACTGGGACGACTTCCTCCAGCCTCTGACGTATGCTTATTACATACAAGTCCGCCGGTCAACGGAGACTACTCCGTTTGGCCTGGTGTTGACAAGACAACCGTCCGGATTAACCGTCGCGGGTACAGCGCCCCAGGCTGCGGGAGTCGCCCATCACAACCCACGTACTCCCGTACAGTACAAGCGGGCCACTCTTCGCAAGATTCGGGATGTCCTCGACCGTGCGCGGGTAAAGATGACCGCGGCCCAAAAGCAGTATAAGGAGAACTTCGATAAGAAAGTCCGATTCCGACCGGTAATACAGGAGGGCGACCAAGTCTACGTGGATCGCCCTCCCCGAGCCCTCCGAGCGGCTGAACGACGTGGCCGTGACGGACAGGGGCTTGGGACGGACGACATGTCCGTCAAGCTTTTACCGAAGACGGGAGGACCCTTTCGGGTCCGCCAAGCCACGGACACGACCGTTACTGTGGAGCAAGACGGGCTTCCCGTACGAGTCAGTATTGACCGCGTCACGCGGATGCCGAGGGGCCCGGGGGACCGGACCATGCCTACAGGAGGCATAAGTGCCCCTTCCGAACGGATTAACCCTCCCCATGGGGACGGTGCTAATACCCCCGAGGAGTTCGTCGTCGAACGTCTCGTAGCGCATCGCGATACCCCTACCGGCTTGGAATACAAAGTGCGTTGGTATGGCTACACCCCCGCGGATGATAAATTCGAACCCGCGGAGGGCCTACCACAAGCCTTTATCGATCGGTATTGGCGAGCCCACCGAGCTTAGTTCCGCTCGGTGGCGCAAGCTAAGAAGGGGGGTCTCCCGGATACTGTACCGGTTGAGACCACCCGCATGTAGAGCATGCGGGGGGCGGAAGCCGCCTACGGGACCGTCACTACCGCTCGGAACTATACGCACGGCTGGCGGTCGACTTCGTAACCTCCCCGAACTAAGGGCCTGAGTTACAAAATTGGCCAGCCCTCCGGGGAGGTGCCGTGTGTCAAATACTGTACACGCCGCCTATCAGGCGTGTAATCCGAAACGGTGAAGTCCAGGGACCTCAGGGGGATCGCCTAGGTCACTAGGTGTCGCCCGAGGTCGACCATGGTCGACGATGGGGAGCTACGGCACGCCCGCGGTGCCCAAGATAAATACTGTCTCGGATACTTGCAGCGGCGGCGCGACCCCCGACACGTGGCAAAAATTTCCAAGTGTCATTCCCGTAATGGTGCGGTGGCCTGCGGAAAAAATCCGGGGACCAAATTGTGAGGGGTGACACCGTTCGGTTCGGCAATTACGCCGAAGTTCGGGCTACGTTTGAGCCCCTAGCGGGCTCAATAAAAATCGTAACCCACCGCCGACAACGGCATCGTACTCCCCGCGTCAAGCCGCTTCGGACAGTATAAGGTCCGAAAAACGGTCAATGTCGACCCCGGCGGACCAGCCGCCAATTTCGGTCGACTTTGGGCTACGTTTTGACCCCTAGCGGGCTCAATAAAAATCGTAGCCCACGTCCGAGAACGGCATCCGACTCACCGCGTCAAGCCGGACCCGGAGGTATCCACTCCAAAAAGCGGTCGTGGCGAGGTGTCAACCGATTTGGAGACGAGATCAGTTTTTATTGGTTTCTAGTCGTTTTTTACAGTTTCCAAAACGGGGTTGTCGGCGAAGTCGCCGGCGGATCACTCGTACGCCCCTAACCGCCACGGAAAGGGACCGAGCGAGGCCAGAGGGGTCTCCCGGCAACCACGAGGGTCGAGACCCCCGCGTACTGTACGCGCCGGTGGAAAAAAGGGGCGTCCGAGTTGGCCAAACGGCCAGCCCTCCGAGGGGGTGCCGTGCATCGGTACGTTGGCACCACTACCCCGGAGGAGCGCCTGCTTATGGGGAGGCGCTGTAGCCCCCCGGGTGGGGCCTGGGTCTGTACCTGGCGCCCCGCCAAGGCGGGGCGCAACCGAACGGTACCCTCCAGGGACTCCCTCGAGAGCGCCCAGGTCCATGAGCACCCCCGAGGCCGACCCTGGATGATGGGGGATGCGGACAAGCCGCCGTGAGGCCATGCCGTCGTCAAACCCAATCACTGACACGGAATGGACGGGATACAGTACTTGTGGTGCATACAGTACTGTACCCGGTGGCCGCAGCCAATTAAGGCGCGCGGCGGCGCATGGGAGGCGGTTCGGAACGCCTCGGATTCGAGGGAACAGCCAATCGGAGCTCGTTAAAATGAAAAAAAGCCACCTGCCGAACGGAAAAACTAGGCAAGTTTTACTAGGAAAAACGCCGGTTTTGAAGCCAGAAAGATCCCCCGAACGGAAAATCAGGCATATTTTACTGAGAAAAAGGCCGATTTTACCGAGATGAGAAACGGAGCAGCATCGCTGCGGGGCAGCTTGCACTGCGTCTATTGACCCCTAAAGCGGTTGGTACTCCTACCTCCTGCGCTTGGGCGACTTAACGCACCACGGTGCTTCGCCGGGCTCCCCGCGATGCTCGCGCCCAACGACCGCTAGACAGCCTCGGGTAGCAGCACGGGATTCCGGTCCGCCCCGCACGAGGCGTGCATGGACCGTACCGACGGACCGCCCTCGCTCACCGAGAGATGGTACTGGACATGGGGGCCGCGCCTGCCCCGCAATTACGCAGAGGGGCGGCCGCCCCTACTCCGAGCCGCGAAGGCTCTCCGGATAAGTTGTTGGCCCCCGGAGCCAGCAGGCGGTGAGGGTGAGATCTGGTTCGCCCCGCCCGAGGTGGGTGCAAACTGTACCGAATGGTTGGCTTCCCTCCTCCACGAGGATGAGGACGCCACAAGAGGCCATTCTTCTACCCCGCGGCCTCGCGGAGGAGCGTCAGCTTTAACCCCAAACCGCAAGGGCCCTGCGGACGAGGGAGTGCCGCGTTCGCTCGGGGTCCCCTGGGAAGCTGTGGTAGCCGCGTCGTCGCCACGACTGGGTGGAGACCACCGCGGGGTGGTACTGTCCCGCGAAGGCGGTGGAATCAACGCCTCGATGGCAGGGAGAATGTCACAGCCGTCCCCATAGGAGGCGGTCCTTCGCCACCCGTTGTCGGCATCCGTGTCGCTGCGGTTACCCTTCTCACCGACACGGCCGCCTTCACAGGAGACTGGCCCATCGCTGGTTCTTTCTCGATCTCCGTCGCCACCAGGGCCGCCTCAAGGGGGATTCTCCTCTAACTACCGGGGCGGACGTCTGCGTAAAAGTCCTTACGGTATCTTCCGGGGGCGTGGGGCCAACCGAGCCCCACTCAGACCCTAGACCGTCGAAGATAGTTATTCCCCGGTGTCACCGTTGGGAAATCCGTGTAGTGCAATGCGCCTGTTAGGCAGAGACCAAGGTCCGGCGGTCCAACACAAACAACAGCAACCAAAAACAACAACTGCCGACGGCACAGCGCTACGGAGTGTTCGAAGCTCCCTGTCCTCTTTAAGCGGGTTTGCGGCCCGCAGTAGCTCGGATCCCTGATAGGGGGGGGGCAAAGAGAAGGGCCCCGCCCGGGATCGGTAAATGGTGGTAGAGACTTCTAAAGGCAACTGCTCAACGAGTTCGGAGGGGTGTTTAGGTAAACCTGGTCCGATGGGTCGTAAATCCAATGCTCGAAGAGCGCCTTGTACACCTTATACCCTTGATAAGGTCTTCGACGGGGACGTCGCAACGTAGCCCGTCGGGAAGAAGAAACGTAGCAGCGCTACACCGTCGTACTGCCCGATGGCAAAGTACCAACAACGGATCGGTCGCAACCAGATTCCGATGGAACCAACACTGAGAAAAGCACCACTGGTGCACCAACACAAAAGCCCGATGGCGAATGACGTCACGTTGCGGATCGCAATCCTAAAAGGTGGGACCAACTCAAGATTAAGGGAAATTAGGATAGGGAAATAAAGGAAAATTGATAAGGAAAAAGGGGACCCCCGAGCAATAGAGGATGCCGTAGGCTTAGGTAAAAGGGAGCGTCTTGGTAGAGACGGACTTCGACCAAGGCGACATTCAACTCCGGCAACTCGGGTTGGTTTATTGACTTGTTCGGCCAAAGGGCTAAGTTATATAGAGCCCCGCCGGGGCGAGTACAGTAGCTCCCGGCTCTAGATTCTAGATCTAATTAGTAAATAAAATTAAATAATTAAAATAATCGTGCGATTCGTCGCACACGCGTGTCCCCCAACCCCGGACTACAGTATCCAATATGTTTCCTTTTTCACTCCTTTTCACACCCCTTTTCAGGTGCGTATTGCACTACAATCCGTCCGCGGAGCATCTCCGGGGCAGCTACTGCACGCCCCGACCTCCGCAGACGGTGGACAAGCTCGTGGCTCGGGAATACTGGACGGGCGATCTCCCAGAGATTCCAAGCCCTGTCGGTCCTCGAGACGTGGCTCCGGCGAGGTTTCTATTACCGTCGAGCCGTCGGCCCTGTCCAGCGGGTTGGGGGCAGCTGGCGTTACCGTCGCTGCTCTTTACCTACCCACCGTTCGGACGAGCTACGGGAGTCTCTGCACGGGAATACTCCGGCGCGATCTCAACACGGGAAGGCGAGGCAGTCTCGCCTCAGCCCTCGACCGTGTTGCCGGCGCTGTCGTGGCCGGCACCGTCGGGTTTTCTCCTGTCCTGTGATCCGTTATTGGTACTGTACGTGTGAGAGAGGGGTGAAAGAGGGTGATTAGGACTTGTCGATCAAGAAGTCAGTGGGGTTGGGATAAGGTTAGTCGCGTCAGGGAGCAGGAATTGCAACCGCATGGAAATTAGCGCCCGGCTCACATGGCCGAGCGAAATACAGCCAAGCTGCTCGACCGGGGCGCCGGCGCTTGGCCATGACGGAGAGGGTTCACTCAGAGCGGTTGTCGGCCGGGGAGGCGGCGGCAGATTCCGATAACGGAATAGTCGTGCCAAACCCGGTCGTCGGGACGGCTTGCAGGGGAGATACGGAACCCGACCGGTCGGCACGAGGACGTGCCGTCACTTAAGAAGGGGGGTCTGTGGTACAATTGCCAAGTGGCGCTACGGTACTAGGCGGGCGCCAGAGGCCTCGCCAAGTACAGTAGTAAGATGTTAACCGATACGGTGCATACGTGAACAGCACGTGTAGATGTGGCCACGTGGGAGTCCACGTGTAGTTAGTGGCACCAGCTAGTGCAGGTGTACACGTGGTGCGCGACCGATCGGTGGGTTAGTACAGTAGTCATTTTTAGTTACCGTAAGCTACAGTAAGCTGGCTACAGTATGTACAGCTACTGTAGTCCGTCCGGTGCCACCGCCGTACTAGGGGGTATAAGATAGGGGGGAACCGGGCTGGAGGTAAACCGAGGCAAGCACGCCTCCCCTTACTTCTTACCCTAGTCCTTTTACCGTACGGTTAAGTAAGTCCCTCAGGTTTCCAGCTCGCCACCGGTCGTACTGCTCTACACACCAGTACGACTGCGCGTGTCCAGTGCGGTGTACCTCCCTTGTCCAGTGCTTCCTACCGTTCCGGATTATTCTACCTGACACTCCAGTGTAGCGGTCCCCCAGGCTCCCTCATTTTTAGGTACAGCCTGTCCTTTTCCGTTTACGGTTTAGCGTCCCTACGGTTGTACCACAGCACGGAGCCTCTGTCTATCTGGTGACATCTGTGGTGCGTGTATGCGTGTCCTAGGTGTGTGTGCTGTACATGGGAATCATGACAGAGTGGAGGCACTGCGACCGTAGAGCGACAGAAACAGGACATGGGAATCATGACACTCCCCCCGTGGCTGTGTGGTCGCTGTCCGACTGTGTGTGCGGAGGGGTGGGTGGGGGTGCGGCGAGGATTTTGAGTTTCGCCGTGAGCTTGCGGAAGGGATCTGTCCTGAGTGGTTTCGTCAGGATGTCCGCGAGCATGTCCGCGCTTGGGACATGGGACAGTTTAATGTGTTCTTTGCGCTCGTGGTGCGACAGAAAGTGGTGTCTCAGGTCGATGTACTTGCGTCGCTTGGTGGGGCCGGTGTTGTGGGCGACGCGGATGGCGGACTAGTTGTCCATGTAGAAGGGGGTCGGGTGGGGGCTGAGCATGCGCAGATCGCGGAGGATCCTGCGTAGCCATGCTGTTTGCTGGACTGCCGCTGTGGCGGCGATGTACTCGGCTTGGCATGTGGAGAGAGCCGAGATTTTCTGCTTCATGGAGCCCCAGCAGACGGGGGTGCCGTTGTAGAGGTGAACGATGCCGGAAATTGATTTTCGGTCTGTGACGTCCGCGGCGTGGTCAGTATCTGAGTATGTCGTGAGGAGAGATGCTTGGGAGATGGCTTTGGGTGCGGGTGTGTGCGGGCGCAGCTTGTGGTGGGCTGCGGGGAAGAGGAGCCCGTGGTTGGGGGTGTGACGGAGGTATCGGAGGACGCGCTTGAGGGCGTTCCAATGTCTCTTGGTGGGCGCTTTGGAGGCGACTGACAGCCGATTGACAACAAAGTATATGTCGGGTCGTGTCGAATCTGCGATGTACTGCAGGTCTCCGAGTATCCGTTGGTACTCTTTCGCTTGTGACAAAAGCGGTTCGTCCTCGGGGGTGGGGCCGTGAAGGCGGATTCCGTCTTGGTACGGGGTAGGCTTGCTGTTGGCGATGTGCATTTCCGCTTTGCGGAGTATGCTCGCCGTGGCCGTGGGCTGAGAGATGTGGAGGGCTCCGTTTTCGGCCCTGTTGACTGTCCATCCTAGCAGTGTTCGCGGTTTGCCGAGGCGTTTGATGGTGTATGCGGTGGCGAGGATGTGTGCGAAGTTGTGAAGGAGTGCGGCGGAGGTTGCCGCTATTGTGAAGTCGTCCATGCTGATGGCCACAAAAGTTGCCGTGGTGGGTGTTATTTTGTGGAACAGGCATGTGTCGGCTTCAGAATGCTGGAATCCGTGACGTTGGAGGAGGGAAAATACCGCGTTGAGGTATGTGTAGCCTGCCTGGGGTGTACCATAGAGGTTTTTGATGAGCTTTCCTCCTTTGCACGCGTGTTTGTACGTTCCGTCAAAACGGGGGTGTTGGCGGACGTACACGGGTTGCTGGCCACTGTGGTCGAATTTTTCGTGCAGGTAGGCTGCTTCTATATCGATGTGTTCGATATGCAAGTTGTGTGAAGCTGCTATGGCGAATAAAAGACGCACGGAGGATTTGTCGGCCATGTATGTAGTGGTGCGGTCCGGGTTGTAATGGACGTGCGGCACCATGGTGTCGCCGCGGGCTGCGCATCTCGCTTTGCGTTTTATGACGTGTCAGTTTTTGTCGCGCTTGTAGCGATATCCCATAGTGAGGGGAATGAGGCGGGTATTGCGCGGAAGGAGCTTGTCCGGGGTCCACTGTATGGCCTGTTTGGTGTCCAAGGCATCGAGCTCTTTGTCATGGGCGGATGCCCACAGTTCAGCATCTGGGTACTTTGTAGCTTGGCCGCGGTTGAGGGGTGCGGGGGTGGACACAGAAATTGACTGTGGTGTCTTGTGTGGGGTGTATGCCTTGAATGCGGCTGCGGAGGTGGCGGTTGGATCCTGGTTGGCGAAATAGGGGTGAAAGTCGATGGCACGTATGCGGTGTATTTTGGAGGTTGTGACATCGATGACTGTGAAGTGATTATCGTCGGTGGGGAACAGGTATCGTACTGTGCGTGAACGGGATTGGAGTTTAGGGATTTTTGCACGTTGCCGAAGGTCTGGGGTTGTTCCCAGTTGTCCGAATATGTGGAATCGGGGAATAGCAGGGATGGCGTTGTGCCATTCGGTGGCTGGGAGTGCGTGTGTTCCGTGATGCATGGTGTGGTTGTATTTGAATGTGGCATCACGGACGGCGTCCTCCCAGTGGTGGTGGCTGGGGCTACTGTGGTGTAGTGCTGCACGGGCGGCGTTGAAGAGCATGCTGTTGATGCGTTCAGCTAAGCTGTTTTCCTGGGGGGTGCAGGGGATAGTGGTTGAGTGCGTGGTATTGTGTTTTTGGTACGTGTGTATGGCTGTTGCGGATAGATATTCCAGCGCGTTGTCTGTTCGGAGGACTTGTGGTGTGTGTCCGGTGCTGTTTTTATGGCTGTGAGGATGTAGTCAAGGCGTTGTGGCGTGTCGACACGGGTGGGCATGAAGTCGGTGATGAGGTATCTGGTCCTGGTGTCCAGCCCTGTGAGGACGTACTTGTTGCCTTGTCCTGACGGTGGGGCGATCGGGCCGCAGATGTCACTGCTCAGGGAGAATCCTGTGGGGTATCTGTGAGTTGTGGGGTTGTGGGGGCGAAACCGTTGTTTTGCATGCGCACAGCTGGGGCAGGTAATTTTTGGGGCATATCGCGCGAGTGAGGGCGGTATGTTGGGCAGGAGGCCCTTGATTGCTATTGTTTGGATGGTGGCGGGTCGCACGTGGTTAAGTATCATGTGCCAGTGGTGGAAGGCGTGATCCAGTGCGGTGCTGCGCGGGGTGGGGGGGTGGGGGGCGGGGTTGTGCATGCCTTTCATAGGGGGGGTGCGCATTTTTGGGGATGGGAGCGGGGTTGTTGCCGGTGGAGAGTGGGAGGGGGGGAGCCGCTCTGCTTGGGGGTCTGCGGGAGTACTGCCGGTTTTTTTGAGATGTTGAGTGCGTGTGCGCGGGGTTGTGCGCGCGGCGTGTGCATACGGAGGGTGGTTTGGTAGGTTAAGGATGTAGAGTCCATTTTTAACGCGTGCTGTGCAATTATTTCCGGGGGGTTCTTGTTGGTGGAGATTATTGCTGCATTGTGGGGTCGGAAGAAGACGGCTCCGTATCGGCGTGCGATGTCGTGCACGGAGAGGAGGTTCTGGCGAATTGCGGGGTTTGCGATCGCTGGTATGGTGAGCGTTCTATTCTTTTTGGTTTTGATCTGCAGGGTGCCAGAGTGTGTCGCGGCCGACGTGGAGGATGTCGCGGTGTTAGTAATAATACGCGTTGTGACGGGGCGCATGTTGGGTGTGGCCTTGGTTATGTGCGTGGGGCTGGCGCCTGAGTCGAGGATATAGTTCATACCGTCGTGGTCGCTCTGGAGGTCGAAGTGGAAGGCGTGCATCTCATCCGGTGGGTATTCAGCGTGGTCTGTGGCGGCATTCTGTGCTTTGGTTGTCCGGCGTGGGGCGGTGCGTCTCTGGGGTTGGGCTGCCTGTGCGGGGATGGGGTTCCACTGCGGTGGTTCTGGCCAGTGTGGGGTTGGATGAGTTGGGTACGTGGTATAGGATGGTGTGGGGTGTGCCCATGGTGGGTTGTACCACAGTCCTCGGGGTTGCCCTCGTCTTCTATTACGGCCACGGGGTCGTGTAGGGGGTTCGCGTTTCGCTTCGCGGGGGGCAGCTGCGGGTAGCCCTTGGGGGGTTGGTGTGATGTTGCCCTGTCGTGCGGTGGTGCGTGTGGGATAACTCCTCTCCGCCCTGGGTTGGGTGAGAGGCGGAGGCTTGAGCGAGGGAGGACGAGGCGCGGACGCGACGCGCCAATTGAACCGATCGGACGAGCTCGCGAAAAGGGAGTGGCTCACTGGCCGGTTACGCGCAGTTGCCCCGTGGTGCGTGAACGGGAGCGACCGGTAACGGGTTAGAAGCCAGCGCTCGCGACAGACAACCGAAAGCGGACGTACGTAGGCGCAAAAGGGACGGGGGCGAGCTTGCCCCCCTTTACTGGTGGGACGGGTGCCAGGTCTTAACCCCGCAGAGGGACGCTTCGGACACCTGTCCCAGTACAGTAGTACAGTACCTGCCGCCTAGTGCGTGCCGGGTACTGTACACAATTAAAAAACTAGCGCCATAATTGCTACTACCGCACGGACGCTGCTACTACACGTGTGCACTACTGTACACGCGTGTTGCTTACAGACTACCGCACGGACGACACGTGTGCTAACGCGCACACGTAACACGCGTAGACTACCGCTCGGACGACACGTGCATTACTGTACACGTACGCCAGATTACGACCGCTCGGCATGCGCGCGCGCTCGCTATACGTGGGCACAGCCGCCCACGTGTATACCATATACGGCCGTCCGATGACCTCCGCGCGCTCGCGCCGGTCATTATACTACAGACCTCCCCCTGAGCTTTCGCTACGTCCCCGTAGCGACCCTCTACTCGAGCGCGCGGGTCCGTTCCGGATGTTTCCTTCTATCGCGCACGATGCGGGAACAGAAGCCCCTCCGTGTGGACGATCATTCCCCCTGGCTCGTCAGCGAGCTGGCGGTATATAACGCCGCGAGTTCGTCCGATTCGGAGAGCGCGTCTTCCGATTCTCCCCACGCGATCCACACTGACCCCCCAATTCTTCCCCAACACTCCCCTGCGAACTCCGAAACCTCCTCCGACAGCGACGACGACATTCCCCTACAGCGGCTCTTCAACCAACCGATGGACGGTCATCGCGACACTTCGGCTGTGCGCGCGTACAGGCAGCCGTTGAGCCCGCCTCGGGCTCCGGCAGCGACGCCGGTCGGTCCCACCTTCCAACCGCGGCGACGCCTTCGCGACGGCCTGCAACCGCCCCCTGGAGTGGCGGGGCCCGCGCAAGCGCCCATTGATTCGCCCGTACCGGTCGCTTTGCCACCGCTGGGCGACCAAGCAACATAGTCCTCGCCGCTGCCCCTCGTGGGCGTGGCTCCAAGAATGGTCGAGGCGGACCCGGAGCTCCCCGTGGAGCTGCCGCCGCCTCCCATGTCGCCGCTGCCCGCTGCGGGTACGGCGCTCACAAGGGCCGCTTCCGAGGCGCCGTACGCGGCGCCGGCGCCGCCAAGTAGCGTAGCGCTCGCGCCGGCCGGACGGGGGGCGACAACGTCGCTGGGGCGGGAGTTCACCGCCCCGAGCACCCCGGGCTGGCTGCGCAGCGGCGTCGGTTCCGTACGGTCGCTGTGGCCCGGGCCCTCGATGGACCACCGCCGCCGGCGCGCACGCCGGCGCGCTGCGGGCCGCAAGCCTCTGCTTACGGTCGAGGAGTACGTTCAGCGGAATTTGCTGGACGCGGCGAGGTTCGCGGCCATTCCGATGGTGCGCGCGATCAAGACTCCGTCCGGACGCGGTGCCGTGGCGCAAGAGAACCGCGCCGGCGCGTGGAAGGCGCGGTGGCGTCACGCTCCGTGTCGGACGCCGGCCGTGGCGGGCAGTGACTTGCTCTACGTCCGCTGCGAGGGCAAGGAAAAGTACCACATCTCGCTGCTGAACCTCTTCGGTCGGTATCGCTGCTACGAGGGCCTCGCGCCCGACGTCCGCTTGGTGGCCTTTCCGCGGCCTTTCGACAGCTGGTACAGCGTTGCGAACCGAGCGCGGTGGGTTGAGGACGCAGCGCGCGAGAGTCGGCTGCGCTGGCGCCGGGTGGACGATTTCTTCCACATGTGGCACAGCACCGAGTTTTTCTCGGTGCCCCGCGCCGCGCGGCGTGGCCTGTACCCCGCGCTCCCGCCGAACTGGTCGACGTTCGAGGTGCCGGAGTACCTGTGCGTACCGACGCCGAGCGTCATGGCGTACGTGGCGGCGCATTGGTTGCCGCTCGGCCGATCGGAATCCGCGGAAACGGAGCGAACGCGCGTCTTGGTGCACGCGATCATGCTTTCCGAATGGGCGGTCTTGGCCTTCCTGTGCTTCTTGCACGCCGCTCGCGAGGGACTTCCGTTCTTCACGAAGTGTCCCGACCCGCGGCTGATCGCGCGGCGGCGCGAGGAACCGTTCGGTGAGCGCGGCCTGCTCTTCCGCCTCTCGGCGGGGCTCATCGATTTAATCCGCTCGGTTGGTATCGCGGAGATCGTCGAGGGTACGGCGTTTGACGCGGCGTACGCGACGCAGCTGTTGGCCTTCACCGAGGGTATGGATTGGAGTGGCCGGCCGGACTTCGCGTGGTTCAGCTGGAACCAGCGGTGTACCCTACCGATGCCCGGCGGAGCCGAGGCAGAGACCGGTGCCGATGGTGGCAGCGCGGCTCCCGGTACAGCGGACGCGACCGTCGCGGGCGACGTGGACGGCGCAGTCGACACGGTCGACGCGGGTGACACGGGCAGCTTGCTTGCCGATGCCAATGTCGCGCCGCCGCGCGATGCGGGAACCGGTGCGGTGAGGAGCGTCGTCGAGACCGCGGTACCGGCCCGCGGCGTATCCGCTCGCGTGGCCTCGATCCAGAGCGACTCACCGAAGGGGTTAAGAGAACCCCCCGGTGTCGTGGGAATTTCGGCCCCCACCTCAAGCCCCCCACACATCAGCGTGGTGACCGGTACCGAAGGCGATCATCGTCCCGTTCCGATGCCGCCTCCTCCCGCTCCGCAACCGTCCGGCCGGTCTTCCCTGGAGCGCCTCCGGGAGGAGGCCGCGTTCACTGCCCTGCAGTACGCTTGCTCCTTCGAGGGGGCAACAGTTCCTTCGTCGGTTGAGCAGGCGCTGCTGCAGGCGCGCGAGTGGATGCACCAAGCCAAGCAGCTGGAGACGACCGTCGCGGCGCTCCGAGAGGTCTCCAGCGCGGCGGAGCGTGAGCGCGTCGAGCATCACGAGAAGCTCCGCGGCGTGCAGAACATCCTCGCGGTCGTCAGCCAACGTCTCGCGGCGCTGCCGATGCCTGCTGCTACAGTCGGGGCCTCGCGCCCCGCGCCCGAAGATGCCGCGGTGGCTCCGCCGGCTAAGCGCACGCGTCGTTCTTGAGCCCCGACCCGTTGGTCGCCCCCTTTCGCGTAGCCCATTAGGGGCTTCGCCCACAGTAAACAGAGCCGATTAGCGGTGTTCCTTGCCTTTTCCTTTTGGAGCGTGCGGGCGGCAGTGCACGACGCGCGCGAGCGAGGTCGTCCTGACGGTTCGGCCATGCGAGGCCGGAAGAAGCGCTACGCGAGCGCGCTTGTCCGTCTTTGGCGCGTACGCCGATATCGGTCGATGAAAGGTTGCGGGAGCCCCTCGGAGGGCTCGTAGGTATCGTCGGAAGCGGCGTACCCGTACCAGCGAACCTTGTACTCGATGCCGCCGCGGGTCATACGGTGTCCGACGATGCGGTCAACGACGTATTCCGCGCGGGGCGTTGTGGCTTGTGCGTCCGATGCGGATGGAATGGCCGAGGTGACAGTGTCCCCCGGCCCGCGTGGCATTTTTGTGACGCGGTCGATGCTCACGCCGTTCTCCACACCGTCCTGCTCGATGAGGACCGTGGTGTCCGTAGCGGAGCGCACGCGAAACGGCCCCTCTGTCCTTGGTAGAAGTTTGACAGAGAGCTCGTCCGTTCCGGTCGTACCTTGCGCACGCGTGCGTCGCTCGACGCTTGTCAACGGGCGGGGCGGGCGATCAACGTAGACAAAATCGCCCGCCACAACGACCGGACGGAAGCGGACCTTCTAGTCAAAATCGTCCTTGTACCGCTTTTGCGATGCGGATAATTTCGTCCGAGTGCGGTCGAGAGCGTCGCGAAGCTTGCGCAGCGTGGCGCGCTTGTACTGCACCGGGGTCCGCGGGTCCTCTCGATGGGTCCCCGCGTCCTGCGGCACAGTACCGGGGAGGATTAAACCAGACGGTGGCCGCGTTAACACCAGGTCGAACGGAGTGGTCTCCGTCGACTGGTGGACCTGCGTATTGTACGCGAAGGTCAGCGGCTGCACGTAGTCGTCCCAATCGCGCTGGTGCTACTCCACGTAGTGCCGGAGGCGTTGCACGAGCGTGCGATTGAACCGTTCGGTCTGCCCATTCGACTGGGGGTGGTAGGCTGTCGTGAGATAATGCCGCACCCCCAGGAGGGCGCATACTGCGTCCAAGAATTTCGCAGCGAAGTGGGGGCCATTGTCGGTTAGTACGTAGCGCGGCGCTCCGTAAACGTAGACCCAGTTATCTAGAAACGCGTTTGCGACGACCGAAGCGGTTGTGGTCCGGAGCGGGATACTGCGCGTTAGCTTGGAGAACCGGTCGGTAATTACCAACACGTGTTGGTTTCCGTGCGCGGTCTTGGGCAGGGGCCCCAGGAGGTCCATCGCGACAAACTCCAAGGGGCCCGCCGCGGGGAACAGCTTGAGATCCTTTTGGTTCTTGACAAGCGTCCTGCGGGTCGCAGCACACGAGGTGCAATTCCGTACGGTCCAAAACGCGTCGCTGGCCATGTGTGGCCAGTAGTACTCCCTGCGAAGGGTGTAGTACATACGCGTCGCTCCCGGGTGACCTGCCAACCTCGGATGGTGTGCCAAGTACAGTACCCGGGGGCGCAACCGAGTCGGTACCACGCGCTGCAGGGTTTCGTCCAGAGGGGATGTCCTCACGAGAAATCCGTAACGGTCGATGTCGAACTTCGAGTTCGGCGTCCCGACGGTTTCCGCGGCGAAGCGACAGAAGGCGTCCTAAGCTTGTTCGCGTAGAAATTCCTCAACCGAGATGGACGCAGCGTCCCGTTCCTCGGGAGTTATCGCGAGCGCGTGACAACCGTCCGGACGGTCTTGCGGCGGGTCCCAGTGCACATTGTCCAGGAGGGCCTCGCTGCCCTCATCGTACTGGACCGCGAAGCACGGGACCTCATCATCGACCGGTTCGGTGTCTCCTCCATCGGTACGTAAGCGCAATACGCCGTCCGCGAGTTGGTGCTTGACGCCTGGGCGGTACTGTACCGCGTAGTCGTACTCCGCCAAGCGCAGGCGCCAGCGAGCGAGCCGACCGGAACTGTCCGCTAAATTGAGGACCCAGCGTAGGGCCTCGTGATCCGTGCGGAGGTTGAACGCGCTTCCGTATAGGTACGGCCGTAGGGTGAGGATGCTCCACACTACGGCCAAGCATTCCTTTTCGGTAGTCGTATAATTGCGCTCCGCGTCGGTCAACGCACGGCTCCAATATCCGATCGGTCGAGTACCTCCATCGGGTTGCTCCTGTAGAAGGGCGCAACGCACTTGGTGTCCGCACGCGTCGGTGTCCAGCGTATATTTCCGTCCGTAGCGGGGCAGCGCGAGGATTGGCGGCGACACGAGGAGCCGTTTCAATTCCTTAAACGCCGCTTATTCCGCATCGGTTAAGATCTAGAACTCGTAGGGCTGATTCTTGCCGGTCTTCTTATTCAGCCGCGCGGCGATCTTCGCGAATCCTTGCACAAACCGTCGGTACACGTTGCACATCCCGAGAAAGGATCGCAGTTCCGTTTGGTTCGTAGGCGCCCGCGCGCGCTCGATCGCGATGACGTTGCGTCGCTCCACCTCCAACCGTCCCGGACGAATGACGTGCCCGAGATAGGTTACGGAGGTGTCGAAAAACGCGCACTTCGCCAATTTTAGCGACACGCCCGCGGTATGTAGAAGCCGTAGTACCTCGCGCACGTGTGCCATATGTTCCGTAACGGTTCGCGAGTAGACAATGACGTCATCGAGGTAGACCAACGCGGTCTCCCATTTCACGCGGGACAGGATGATGTCGACCGCTCGTTGAAATGTCGCAGGCGCGTTTTTGAGACCGAAAGGCATGCGTAGAAAGCGGTAGAGGCCCGAATGCGACGCGAACGTTGTTTTATCGCGGTGCTCCTCGGCGATCTCCACCTGCCAATACCCGCTATTACAGTCTAGCGTGGTAAAGATAGTGGCATCGCCGAGCGAGTCGATACATTCGTCCATGCGCGATAGTGGGTAGGAGTCGCGAACCGTAACGGCGTTTAGCTTTCGATAGTCCACGCAGAACCGCATGGTCCCGTCCTTTTTAGGGACGAAGACCACGGGACTCGCCCACTCGGCCGATGTCGGTTCGATGACTCCCGCGCGCAGCATGCGGTCGATTTCCTTCTTCTCCTTCTCGCGCGCGATGGGTCCGGCTCGGTAGGGTGCTTGGTAGATCGGCTTCGCACCGGGCTTCAGCTCGATGCGATGCTTCGTAGCATCGATCTTACCCAAGTGGCCGGACCACATGTCCTTGACCTCGGACAGCATGTCCATAATTTCCGACCGGACGGTACTGTCTTCTGCAACAATATGGACGTCTTCCTCCCACGAGCTGGTCTTCTCCGCGTCCGTATCGGTCCGCTCATCCGCGTTAGCGGGATTGCCACTGTGGGCGTCGTCCGTTTTCGGTTCTTCGCGTCGCGCGCCTCCTCCCGTAGCGGTGGTGGATTTAATTCTGCCATCGTCCGCAACGGGTCCTTCTCGTCGCGCACATTGCTCCGCGGGTGAGGAATTAATCCTGCCTTCGTCGGTAGCGGGTTCTTTGCGACGCGCGTATCCTTCCGTAGCGGTGGAGGATTGTCTTCTACTGTCGTCCGTAACTGGTTGTTCGCGTCGCGCCTATTCCTCCGTAGCGGTCGGGGATTTATTTTTGTTCCCTCCCCCTTCCTTAGCGTCGGCCTCTCCGGGGACCGGCACGCCAAGTGTCAGGATGTGTGTAGGGGATAGCAACGCGAGACCAACAACGGTATGCTTGGGGACGTGGGCCGTGCGGTTTCCGAAGTTGCTAACAAGCACCGTAAACGGCTCGCCCGGGAAGAGGTCCATGACCCCCTGGGCCATCAGGCATAAATTCTTATGCGCCGTTTTGGGGTGGTTTTGCAGGAAGCGAAGCCCCCCAACCGGTGTTGCGACGCGTACCATCGCTTGGGTCATCGGGGGTATCGTGACCCCGTTGACCACGCGAATTTTCCGTGACGGTACGTTCGTTGGGAACTGCGCGCGCTTCCGGTCGGCCGAATTTTCCTCCTGTGGGAGCTGCTGTAGTGCAATACGCACCTGAAAAGGGGGGTGAAAAGAGATGAAAATGATGGGGTATGACAAGCAAAAGTGGAAATCATTTCACTTTATTATTTTAATTATTAATTTTAATTAGTCGCATATTAGTTATTTAACATTACATTAGATCTAGGATCTAGCGCCGCGAGCTACTGTACTGGCTCCGGCGGGGCGATATATACCATAGCCCTCTGACGACCAAGTCAGTAAAGGTAACCCGAGTTGCCGGAGTTGAATGTCGCCTTGGTCGAAGTCCGTCTCTACCAAGACGCTCCCTTTTACCTAAGCCTACGGAATCCTCTAATGCTCGGCGGTCCCCTTTTTCCTTATCAATTTTCCTTTATTTCCCTATCCTAATTTCCCTTAATCTTGAGTTGGTCCCACCTTGTAGGATTGCGATCCGCAACGTGACGTCATTCGCCATCGGGCTTTTGTGTTGGTGCACCAGTGGTGCTTTTCTCAGTGTTGGTTCCATCGGAATCTAGTTGCGACCGATCCGTTATTGGTACTTTGCCATCGGGCAGTACGACGGTGTAGCGCTGCTACGTTTTCTTCTTCCCGACGGGCTACGTTGCGACGTCCCCGTCGAAGACCTTATCAAGGGTATAAGGTGTACAAGGCGCTCTTCGAGCATTGGATTTACGATCCATCGGACCAGGTTTACCTAAACACCCCTCCGAACTCGTCGAGCAGTTGCCTTTACAAGTCTCTACCACCATTTACCGACCCCGGGCGGGGCCCTTCTCTTTGCCCCCCCCTATCAGGGATCCGAGCTACTGCGGGCCGCAAACCCGCTTAAAGAGGACAGGGAGCTTCGAACACTCCGTAGCGCTGTGCCGTTGGCAATTGTTGTTTTTGGTTGCTGTTGTTTGTGTTGGACCGTCGGACCTTGGTCTCTGCCTAACAGGCGCATTGCACAACAAAAGTGGTCTCCCGACCTAGAATTTTTGTCGACGACAGTCCCGGCCTGGAGTCGCTCTACACAAGTGGTCTGGGAACGGACTCTTTTTTTATTTTCTTTCTGTTTGTAACCTCTTTGCTGCGTAGGTCCGCTCGTACGAGCGATGTCAACAAGCGTACCCGGGGACGTCGGTCCCGGGGCGAGCAGAGCCGGATCGGCACGAGCGTCGAGGATCCCGAGGGGTCCTCGCGCCCGGAGCCAGGCAAATACGGCCACGGACCCCGGAGATCAAGAATCCCCTACGGGGATAGCTGCCGACAAGACTGACCTCGACGAGAAATTGGAGAAGATGAGCAGCGAAATTCGCGAAGAAGCGAAGAAAAATCTCGAGGCTGAGTTAGCCCTCGTCCGGAAGCAACTGGAGTTGCAAGCATCCGAGTTCCACACCGTTTTGGGAGAGCTGTCGGCTCGAGTGGATCTCGTCGAGAAGGAGCGAGGAGATGCGACCGACGGTCTGGAGCCGGAGGTCCTAGCCTCGTTGAAAATTTCGGTCAAGGACGCGAGGCGCGACGCGAATCAAGCCTTGGAGTCCTTAGGAAAATTCAGAGCAAGCATCGATGACCGATTCGATCGCGCCGCGCAACGTCTCAAGGACCTTGAGCAGGCCGCGGATCAAGCTCCGCAAGGATCGGACGACGAGCCGCTCCCTTCGGGTAGAGAGGGCGACAGTCGGTCGAAGAAGGACAAGCCCGCTCGGCAGCGGAGTTCCAAGTCGAAGCCCTCGAAGAAGGACAAGCGACGTACAAGCAAGGGTCACTGTAGTGACGATCCGGAGAACCGCGACTCACAGTCGGAGTGGCTTGGTCCCTCCGAAGATGGTAACGGCCGTTCGTCGAACCATTCGGGCGATTCCGAACGCCGTTCAGAAGACGGAAACGGAATTTCGTCAAGCAAGAAAATTTCCTCCAGACGAGGCGGAGTCACTTCGTCCGCCTCGCGGAGAGACAAGGACGCGGAGCCCGAAGATGTCGCAACGCGGCGCGGGCTGCGATCGGAGGAGTTGGAGGAGCTGAATCCTACCAACTACCTCTTCAAGAAGTTACTTTCGTACCGAACGTACCGCTTGCGAACCCGCAGACATATTTGTCAAGTTCCCGGCGGACCGCCGTGCGAAAAATTAGGAGAGATATTCCGCCTAAGGTGAAGAAGGAAAACACGTTCACAGGAGAGGACGGGGTCCTTGTGTTGGATTTTTTGGCAAAATTAGTTCAAGAGTTCGATACTCAAGAAATGAACGAGGGGCAAGCGATCCGCCTGTTGCCTGAATTTTTAAGCGGCATCGCCTTGATACAGTACACTTCGGTGTCTCAGACGGCCGGGGCCCATCACGGAAAGATATCCGTTTGGCCGGAGGCCGTACAGTGGTTGTTGAGGAGTTTTGCAACCGACGAGGCGATCCGTCAAGCTGTGCTCGCATTGCGAGAAGTTCAGCAAAGACCGTCTGAAGACGAGATGGAATTTTATATCCGTCTGACGGACGCAAGCAATCGATGTGGAAACGTATGCTCGATGGAAGAACAGATGACGATGTTTATTGAAGGACTCGATTCGAGTATCAAGCCGATGGTATCTCAATACCGGCAAGACAATCGGGACGTTTCATTTTTGAGACTAGTGAATTACGCGAAGGCGCGTGGCTCGGCGAGCCGCGCTAAGGACAAGAAGACCAAGAAGGTCACGATTCAGACGCCGTCGACGTTCAGGGCGGGGAAGAAGCTGAGGGCTTCTTATCCCGGTCGCAAAAGTCACGCCGCAGTCCATTTAGCCGAGTCCATGTCCGCGTCAGATGAGCGCGGTGCGCATGGAAGTAGCGAAAATCACTACGAAGGAGCGTTACTAGCCGAAGGCGAGTTCATTGAGCCATCGAAGGGCTACGGACACGAGGACTACGGGGACAGCGGGTCGTCGACTCTACCGACGCCTGCATACACGACGGAGTCGTTTTCAGAGCCCACGGATCCCGTGATGATGTTTCGGGGGCGCGGCCACACGCCGGCGCCGCGCATTCCGATGGAAGACAAGGGTACGACGTTTCGAAGGCCAGGCTGGATGGGAAGGCCGCAACGTCAAGGAAGGCCGCCGGCTCGTGGAGGACCTAGGACGCCGTATCCCGTCAGGACGCACGGTCTGGTGTGCTATCATTGCTATGAAAAGGGGCACGCCGCGCCAACGTGCATTCTTTCCCTCCGGGAAATGCACCGAGTTTTGGAAAATTATGAGGCGTTGTCTCCGATGGAGAGGTTAGGGATACCATCGACGAGTTACCTGAAGGTCAAGAATTGGTTTGATTCGCAGACGGCGAGCACGCCGAGTGCTTCAACGCCGAGGTCGAACCAACCCTTCAGAGGGCCCATCGCGGGGCCCGCGCCGTCGGATGCGAGAAGGATCCCGCAGCGGCAGGAAAACTAGAGAGGGGAATCTCGCATGAGTCGCGAGAGGCACAGAGTCGACGTACTGTGCCCGGGGCTCAGCCCCGTTCCGCGTCTCTAAAGGAAAAATCAGGCCTCGAGGAGGAGGTTGTTGGATTGGTGGATAAGCCCAGAGGGCCAGCTCAAGTCAAGAAAATTCTGAGCCGAGCCCGAGATCATCCGCTGGAAGAAGTTCGAAGACTCTGGTACAGCGTTAAGCGAAGGGAGTGTCCCGAGAAGATTTTTGTTCTTGCGCGAAAAAACTACAAAGTTTACGCGGACATCGGACCCACAATTAGATTGATGAGCCGGGTGTTGTCTGTTTTAGGCACCGGCGCGGGACCAAACCTTGTGCGAAAATCGGAACTCCCGGCTGGAATGGAATCTCTAGTGTCCTACGGACCGACCCAAGACATTGGCGACGCAAACAATAGGCCACTCCGGACTCTCGGCACAATTAGAATGCCTGTGAGGCTTGGAAAATTTGTGGCCGCAGCCGAGTTTATTGTATGCGAAAAACTAGCCGTCCCGCTAATTCTAGGCGCGGACTACTGTGACCGGTTTGTGGAAGCAATTTATCCAAGGAAGAAAACGGTTGAGTTGGCGGATTTCTCGGAGGTTCCGATAGTTAGGCGGTTCTCGACGAGAAGAGGGAAGAAGAATCTCGTCCCGGGAGAGGACGAGAATGATGGAAAGGTGGAGCGAATTTCCCCTAAGGTAAAAGTGGCGAGAGCCACGACTATCGAGCCAGGGACGCAACGCGTCGTGGAATGCACCTCGAAGAGGGCGGGCTTGGTGGTGGTTCAGCCGTACTCGTCGTTGTACGAAAGGCACGGGTTGACGTGCACGAATGGTGTCGTTCAGGTTGAGCCTGACAGGCCATTTCGTTTAGTCATTGCGAATTTTAGGACGTACCCTGTCAGGGTGCAAAAGGCCAAGTGGTGGCAGAATTATTACCGCACCCGAGAGCCGCGCTCGAGAGCAAAACCACCATTGGTGAAGTTCTCGGAATTCAAGAATGGAAGAAGGAAAATTTTCCTAATTCCACCAAGACGCCTACGGGCGAGACAAGAGGCGAACCGTCGGATCAAGCGCGCGAGGACCAGCAAGGGGAACGGGAGGAAAGGCTCTCCGCGACGGCAACTACGACGCCAGAGTGGCGGATTGAGCCTCCCCCGCCGGACGTGGAGGAACTCGACCTGAGCCACGTGCCGGACCGGCTGCGCGAGCCGTTCCGTCGGATGTTGAAGAAGTATTCAAGGATGTGGGATGGGACGCTTGGCGAAATTAATACCACAGTCCATCGGATCGAGTTGATCCCCGAGACTCGTCCCATCGCACAAGCCCCGTATCGGGCCGGGCCTAAAGCCCGCGAAGTAGAAGATGCCGAGGTGCAGAAGATGTTGGAGGCAGGGGTGATAGAACCAGCGCAGTCAGAATGGGCGTCGCCCGTGTTGCTGGTGCCCAAGCCGGACGGGTCAATGCGTTTTTGCGTAGACTACCGCAGGTTGAACGCAGTGACGGTGAAGGACACGTACCCCTTACCGCGCATGGATGAGTGCCTGGACTCGCTTGGTGACACCAAGGTTTTCTCCGCGTTGGACGCGATTTCGGGATATTGGCAGATGCCTATCCCTGAGGGCGACCGCGACAAGACCGCATTTTCGTGTCACTCAGGACTGTATCGCTTCTCAAGAATGCCCTTCGGGCTAACTAACGCGCCAGCGACGTTTCAGAGAGCAATGGATATCCTGCTCTCTCCGTTCCGTTGTAAATGCTGCTTGGTGTACCTAGACGACATAATCATTTTTAGCAAGTCGTGGGAGGAGCACATCGTGCACGTGGATGAAATACTTTCCGTATTGGAAAAGGCAGGTGTCAAGCTCAAGCTTCGCAAGTGCGAATTTTTCGTGGAAAAGATCAAGTACTTGGGCCACGTCGTCCGCCCAGGTACGCTAGAAGTCGATGTCGCGTGAACCGCCGCGTTGGAACAAGTGCGGTACCCGCGAACACAGACACAGCTCAGGAGCTTCCTGGGACTCTGCAATGTCTACCGCAGGTTCGTTCCGCATTATGCGAAAATCGCGCGGCCTCTAAACCAACTACTGAAGAAAGGACAACCGGTCCAGTTGGAAGGATTCGACGAACCGTGCAAGAAAGCTTTTCATATGCTCAAGGACGCCATCTTGGCACCGCCGGTGTTGGCGCTGCCGAAGAAGGACCTACCCTACTCGGTAGATACCGATGCAAGCGACTACCAAATAGGCGCTGCACTATTTCAAACACACCCGGATGCGCAACGCAAACCCATCGGGTTCTTTTCAAGAACGTTAGCCGCAGCCGAGAGAAACTATTCTGTATCAGAAAAGAATGTCTAGCGGTAATTCGGGCCGTACAGACTTTAAGACCATATCTATATGGCGAGCACTTCATTGTGCATACCGACCATGCCTCATTGAGGTGGTTGATGAACGTAACCGACCCCAGCGGGAGATTAATCCGATGGAGGCTCCGCCTCTCGGAATTCGATTTCGAAATCAAGTACAAGAAGGGCAAGGCGAACAGTCAAGCTGATGCCCTGTCAAGATTACGGACCGCAG
This sequence comes from Chondrus crispus, assembly GCF_000350225.1. NCBI lineage: Eukaryota > Rhodophyta > Florideophyceae > Gigartinales > Gigartinaceae > Chondrus > Chondrus crispus. The sequence continues at coordinate 43,245 of NW_005179340.1, forward strand.
GAGAAACCGTCGACGAAATCGACGACGAAATCCCATGCTTTATGGCCGAACCGGCCGAGGGTACAGTGGAGGACGAGGAAAGTTTTGACGCGATAGACGACATCCTCGCTCTTGAGGGGGGGACCGCCCCTGACCGCCTCGATCAATTCCAAGCTGTCACTCCGGAGGAGCTCATTCGCGAGCAAGCCGTCGACCCCTTCTGCAACCGCATCAAGGAAGAAATGGACGCCGGAAAGGTGAGAACGTTCAGCACGGAGACCGAGGAACTCGAAGGAACTCTATGCCGTACCGCGGCAGAGTTTGTACAAATGGTAATACCACAATCGTTAAGGGACCGCGTCCTAGGGTTGAGCCACTACGCAAAATTGGCAGGCCACCCGGGAGGCAGGAAACTTTACAAGACTTTGAGAAGATATTTTTATTGGCCCACGATGGCTCGAGACTGCTATGCAGTCGCGAAGAATTGCGCCGCATGCGCGCGGGAGAGGGTGAAGTTAATAAGAAACACGAAGGAAATGAACCTGTTCACGCCCAAAGCTCCGCTGGAGTTTGTCGCCATCGACATCCTCGGCGAGCTAATTACAACTAAACGAGGAAACCGGTACATTCTCGTGATCAGCGATCGATACTCGAAACTGGTACGAACCGTACCGTTGAAGAAGATATCAGCGGCGCACATCGCACAAGCCTTCGTTCACCATTGGGTATTCGTGTACGGACCGCCGGTCAAGTTGCTGTCCGACAATGGAACACAGTTCACGGCCCGGTTCTTTCAGAATGTCTGCCGAATTCTCGGCATACGCAATGTGTTCACGACTACGTACCACCCGCAAGCCGACGGCCAAGTTGAGAGGTTTAACCGCACGCTGACTTCGGCGTTGCGAAAATACGTTGGAGAGCATCCTAAGGACTGGGACCTATTTAGCGACGCTGTGACGTTCGCATACAACACGCAAGTTCATCGAACTACGAATATCGCGCCCTTCGAGCTGGTGTTAGCTCGGGCGCAGAGAAGCATTGCGTTACAAGCACAGCCAACTTTGGAAGGATTTAGCTCGAATCGAGCGTACTACCTGAAGTGGCAGTCGTGGTTGGAAAGCCTGATAAAAGGCGCTGATAGGAGTTTGCGAAAGGAACAAGCCCGGTACAAGCGAAATTTCGACGCACGCCTTCGAAAACCGCAATATGAGATCCCGCCGGGGTCCTACGTGTTCCTTCGGAAGGAGCAGGGCACGGCTAGCGAACCGAAACACAAGCTGGCACAAGTCGCCGCAGGACCTTATCAGGTCCGAAGATCGGATCAACATACGGTAGTCATTGCCATTGGCGATCAGGAGGAACGCGTATCGCGAGACAGGGTGGAGTTAGCCCCAAGCCCGATGGACTATGCGCCGATAACTGGCCTACGTCAAGCGCTACAGTTCCTGGGAGAGCCGGAGCTAAACGAAGAAGGAGAGGTAATGGAGGACGAGGAACGTCCTCACACCCATGCGCCTACGACGGGGGACCAGGATAATTTAGTTGGTCGAACGCCGACAGCGGAGACACCTCCAGACCTACGCGAGTTCGGAAAGTCCAGAGACGAGGATGAGTCGGAAGATCTTCGGAAGGGGGAAGGACAGTTGGACACGCAGGAAGAAGGAGCCGAGAGTCAGGAGTATGTGATCGACAAGATCGTGGACCACGGCTACGACGAGGAGAAATTAATTCTCAAAGTGAGGTGGTATGGGTATACCATCAAGGACGCAACGTGGGAACCTATTGAGCAGATCCCCCGCAGCGCAGTAGTCACATATTTCCGAAGGAAAAGGCTACCCTTACCCACGCAAGCGTCGCACGCACAACCGGGATAGCCATCGTAAATAGAATTAGTAGGTTAGAGACAACAGAGAGGTCAGAACTTCGAGAAAGGAACACATCTACGAGGTGCGCAAATAAGGAGTTTAAAGGAAAGGAGAGCAAGGCAGAGAAGCGAGACTGTATCCTTGAATGGGGCATTGAGCCACTCGGAAAACACACACGCATTATCACGGCACGCACGAGAAATGACGATTCGAACAGGCGATCTGTTCTCGTGGCGCATGAGGTAATCAAAAAAAATTAGGCGTGTCGACAACAAACTGCCAAAAAGGCGACACAAGTGAGAAATCGATTTCCGCATGCTGCGAAATTATAATCGAGAAGCAGGGAAACACTGCTGCAACTGCAGTCCGCACGCAAAGTTGTTGTCGCTTGCCAAAACCGACGGCCTAAATATTCTAAGTCGTCCCGCGGTCGAGTGACACCCGACCTCGCATGACGACTGATCGACACACTCGCTACGGACACACGTTTTTCACCCTCGACGAGCAAGAACATCCGTCCATAGGGACCACCATCTCGAGGACGCAGCTACAATTAACCCCGTACTTGTTTCGCGTACGCAAAGTCGTTGGCAATCCCCACAGTCGACGGCACCAATACTCAAAGCCGTCCACCGACACAGTCGCTCGCATCAATTCTTTCGTCCCGAGGGACTTACTAACCCATTGGCCACACTAACCCCCTTTTTCCTCGATTTTGTTTTTGTACTGTTTTGTTTCGTTTTTCTTTGTGGTCTTGCTCCTTTTTGTTGATACGACGTAGAAAGCGGCGTCCCGCATCGCGGACCACGAGGAACGAGCGTCGCGACGCACACCGGTCAACGACCCTTCAGTGAGGGTCCACAATCAAGGGAGACGGGCGAACCGCCGCTCGTAATTAATTTATTACGTTGTGTCTTCCAGCCGAAAGGGAGAGCGGTCTTTTTCTAAGCTGTACAAGGACGTCAATTTGCGAGATTTCGTAGGCCTGCCTCAAAGACAGTGCCGGGCGAGTAATGGGAGAAGATTCTGACCGACAAAGGACGAAGCACGGATCGGAGTTATACCCTAGACCGGAATTTTTCAGCACGAAGATGCTAGAGCCGACGGCTTCTTGGTTTTTACCGAGCGTGTGAGCCGCAAGAGCAGAACGCTCACAAAAGAGGTCTGTCATGAAACCGCTTTCCCATTCCAGACATTGAAATGTCTTGGACAAAACAACAACCACGAGAGGGTGCGGGAAAAGAGACAGTTTAACTTGGAACAAAAGGAGTTACAGCTTTGTGCCACATCCTGACAAAGATTGAACCTATATAGTGGAACTACAGTTCATTTCTACGATCGAGGATTATCTGAAGGCGCGGAGCAAACATGCCTACGGCAAGGAAGAGAAGGGTCATGTTTTTCGTACGCGACGGAGGGAATGCAGGGACCGCGGTGACCACGTTGTGGAATGCCCCCGGGATTTGGGCTTTCCTTACGGAATGTTCGATTTGTTTTCGACACAAACCAACTCTCTAGAGAATCGAACCACCAACGGCATGAAGCCGTACCCCTTTTTGCTGTCACCCCCTGTCCAGACGACGTCATCACGCATCGCCCCTCCTTACCTTTTTCCCACTTCTTTGAACAACTTGCTACCTTTTTACTTTTCCGTCCCTCCTACTCCTCTGCTTTTCTACTGTCATCTTCTTTTCTTCGTGCTATTGTCTTTTTTTTTTGGGGAAGACAAGTCACGCAGACACACCGGATTAGGAGCATCGAAAGGAAGTTTATTTTAAGGCAGAACCCCACGTCGAGGAGAAACCAGAAGTTGCAGAATAGCTCTAGAGGGACCCTGCAGGGCAAGCTCCACGCGCGCCATAACGACGTATACCGCCGGTGATCGAGGCTGTGACAAACCCCGGGCCGACCGAGACACCAAGCAGGGACATTCAGATTGGTGAAGACAGACGCCGTCCTTTCTGGGGACAAGAGGAGGACTATGGAAGAATCGAGAAAGTCGGACCGCTCCTGTGCCCTACTAGGCATCCACGCATGACACATCGCGAGACACGAAGAGAGGGGAACCCGCAGGCCCCCTCCGAGCCACGAGTCATTGCGGTTGACTTACGAATGCGCGCTCCCCGCCAGCAAACGCACGGGGAAGGTGCATGCGCACCACCCGAACGCCTTCAAAAATATTTAACAAAAATTAAGGGGAGTTGCAACCAAGATATGCAACCCATTTTGTTGGCATGAGCCACGGCCGCCGATCCACGACATATTACACTGCACCCGAAGGGCGGAGCTCGACTACGACCCCTCTTCTCGCGCACAAGATACCATTCATCACTGTGATCGTTTAATCATGATGATCACGAGCGTACTTCGAGGTGAATGACATTCAAGGAAACGGGAAAGGATGAAGTCCTACCCACGCGACTGTCGGGAAGTGCATCAAGCGAGCGCACGCTGTAATCGCATCGCGAAGAAGTTTCGTCCGTCATTTTCGAGACCGCCGGTACGCTAGGCGAATTCGCCGATGGCCTCGCACACGAGTTGTTAACTGGTTTTCACGACCTACAGCCTAAACGCGCCGCCCCGGGTCCCTGACGACAGAGCGAGGGGAGCCCGCCCGACAGCAAGGACGAAAACGCCAAGATAGGCGAACAGGCGGATGACACTATGTGAGAATGGGGTCGCCGTGAACTCCGAACTACCATCTAAATGCACGATCCGAGACAGGATCAAGATGGTTGCTCATCGCGATGCGATCAACTAATCGTAATACGTATGACTGGACGTGTACGAGGAACCCTCGTCGCCACCTTCACTAGTTACGAATCGCCGTCAGGACACAATGAGATCACAGGCAACGGCATTGACGTCTCCACACCTATCGCGTCGCGAATCTGAGTCTGCACGTATGGGATGATGTCCAAGAGAGAGACGGTAGAACCTGCGTGTGAATGAAACGGGTTCTTGACACCGCCGGAGTCGGGAGAGCAGAGGCTTCCTCGCGGAGCTTCCGCCGTCGGTTCAATATTTTTTATGGCATGAAATGTGAACAGGGGAAAGGGCTTCCGATCGAGGAACTAAAAAACGAACAGCAATGAAACGGAAGGTCGCGGAAATGGCGAATGCCACTGAAGGCATACGGGGGAACTGAGCCGAAGCGGCAACTACAACAGAGAAAAATTGTAGGGAGTCATGGTAGCGATGCTCCTTGTCAGAGTGACAGTTCTCGAGGGATTAGGAAACCGAGGGCGGCTCGCCGCGCGGAAAAGAGGAGGTAAGTGAGGAATTTGAAGAGGTAAAAAGGGGAAGACGAAAAGAGGAGGTAAGTGAGGTAAGTGAGGAATTCGAAGAGGTAAAAAGGGGAAGACGAAAAGAGGAGGTAAGTGAGGTAAGTGAGGAATTCGAAGAGGTAAAAAGGAAGTGACAAAAAGAGGAGGCAAACCTCAAAAGAGGAGGAAACGGAAAACTGAAAATGCAAAAGAGGAGGAAGTGGGAAATCACAGGAGATTTGCAGGTAGGTTCTTTTTACCGTTCAAAGGTCGTACGATAAAGTCGCTAGTCAACTATCAGGCGAGCAAGATGGGAAAAGAAGGACAGGGCGCAAGGAAGTGCTGTGGCCGCCGTCTCAACGAGACTATGCCCCAAGGAATTTTCCCTTTGGAAGGGAGGTGACAAGCCGAGCTAGAACTCGCAAGTCGTCTAGGGACGCCCCCTGGAGAGCTTCTCCCTCCAAACCATGAGCCATGAGAAGGCGATGGTACACGGCGGCAGCAGAGGTATTTTCTTTGGGAATTGTAGATGATGGAGGGACCGAGGTAGGGGCGAGGAGCGGACCCTCAGGTGAAGGGCAAGCCGGACGTGGGGTCGGATCCCCGGCCGACGGTGGGGCTTCCCGAATTGAAATGGTTCCCGTCGAGCAGCTCGCAGGAGGAAGCTCGACGCGCGGAAGAGCCTCAGGGCGGGTTAAGCCCACGGGTGCCGTACATGACGGCAATGGCAAGGTTGAGGTGGGTGTGACGAGCTGTCCCTCGCGTGATGGGGAAGCAGGAAGGGAGGTTGGATTCACGTCGGAGGAAGACACGATTCGAAGCGACAAGGTTTCCGCCGAGTTCGTGGGAGGAAGTACGACGCACACTGCGGCCTCAGGCGCGGAGGGACGGTAACAAGGGGTAGACGGGGTATGGAAGGAAGACCCCGGGGCACTTCGAACTTGCGAGGAAAGCCAACGCCCGGACGTCTACGGGTGGCACCATCGTCCGAGTGTTCCGATGGAGAAGGAAGCATGGTATTTTCGTCTCACCCTTGCTAGAACGCCGCGCAGAGTGATTGATGACCGGGAAACACGGTCAGCAGCGGCAGGAGATTATACGATGGCTGGGCGTTGCGCAAGGGCGCTCAGAAGGGGGATATGTAGTGCAATACGCACCTGAAAAGGAGGGTGAAAAGAGATGAAAATGATGGGGTATGACAAGCAAAAGTGGAAATCATTTCACTTTATTATTTTAATTATTAATTTTAATTAGTCGCATATTAGTTATTTAACAGTAGATTAGATCTAGGATCTAGCGCGGCGAGCTACTGTACTGGCTCCGGCGGGGCGATATATACCTTAGCCCTCTGACGACCAAGTCGGTAAAGGTAACCCGAGTTGCCGGAGTTGAATGTCGCCTTGGTCGAAGTCCGTCTCTACCAAGACGCTCCCTTTTACCTAAGCCTACGGCACCCCCTATTGCTCGGGGGTCCCCTTTTTCCTTATCAATTTTCCTTTATTTCCCTATCCTAATTTCCCTTAATCTTGAGTTGGTCCCACCTTGTAGGATTGCGATCCGCAACGTGACGTCATTCGCCATCGGGCTTTTGTGTTGGTGCACCAGTGGTGCTTTTCTCAGTGTTGGTTCCATCGGAATCTGGTTGCGACCGATCCGTTGTTGGTACTTTGCCATCGGGCAATACGACGGTGTAGCGCTGCTACGTTTTCTTCTTCCCGACGGGCTACGTTGCGACGTCCCCGTCGAAGACCTTATCAAGGGTATAAGGTGTACAAGGCGCTCTTCGAGCATTGGATTTACGACCCATCGGACCAGGTTTACCTAAACACCCCTCCGAACTCGTCGAGCAGTTGCCTTTACAATTCTCTACCACCATTTACCGATCCCGAGCGGGGCCCTTCTCTTTGCCCCCCCCTATCAGGGATCCGAGCTACTGCGGGCCGCAAACCCGCTTAAAGAGGACAGGGAGCTTCGAACACTCCGTAGCGCTGTGCCGTTGGCAATTGTTGTTTTTGGTTGCTGTTGTTTGTGTTGGACCGTCGGACCTTGGTCTCTGCCTAACAGGCGCATTGCACTACAGCTGCTGCGACGGTCCCGTCGAGGCCATCTTGCGGTCGTGCCTCGAGGGTGTGACTCCCGTCAGCGCTACGGACGGCGCATGATGGAACAGCACCTTCCTCTGCGGCGGCAGGATCGTCTTCACGTGGCGATCCAGGAACGTGGTTCCGAGGATACAGTCCACCGCGAGGTTGGTGACGACCAAGAACGGTACGCGCGCGACGAACTCACCAATCCGGACGTACAGCTTGAGCTCGCCGAGGGCCTTCATCGACCTATTCGAAGCGTCGATGAGCGGCGGGCTCCGCGCGGACTGGATGGCAGCGCGCCACGGTTCTGCCACACAGCGTAGGTGGATTAGATTCGGGCCGGCGCCCGAATTTAGAACCGGCGTGATGGCGCGCATCATCGCGCGTCGTTGTCCAACCGTTGCGGTGACCTTATAATTTTGCTTCTTGAAGAAGCAAATTGCCGCTTCGTCCGTTCGGCTCTGCGATGGCGCGCGTACCGAAGCTGTCGACGGGGTGCCTTGTTTATTGAGGCCTGGCACGGGGAGGATCGTCGACGCCTCTACGCGTCCTCCCCGGCTTCCTCCGTCAACCCAAGGTCCTCGGGCCCCTCGTCCGTCAGCGGTAGCGCAGGTTCTTCCGATTGGACGGCCTCGCGCGGCTCGACCACGTTGATGCCCGTGGGAGCCTGCGCACGCGAATTTTGCCACGCGGTCGGCGGTTGGCGCTCGAACGGCGAACCCGGGCGGAGACCTTGACGGATCCAAAGCTTTTGATAATTGGCCTCGCGGGCCTGCAAAAGCTTCGAACGCAGCGCGCTATCCGCCACCACATAACATTGCTCCTGTCGGTGGGTCAGGTCCAGACAGAACCGACACGGCGGGGGTCCAGGTAATCCTTGATTGAAGAACCGGACCCGCTGGTTCTGTACTGGCCTTCCGTACGGATATGCGCGCGCGTCACCTTGTTGGGCGGGCGCCATCGGTGCGCCCGCCGGGGACGAGGCAGGTGACGGATGGTAGCTAGTCGGCGGCGAGCTAAGCGAGCTCGGCGTCGCCGACTGGTCCGTCACCGCCAGTATCTCCTCCGTTTCGATTCCGCGCGCTGTCGGGAGTTCAGACAGGGACTCGACCGACAGCACGGGCCTTGTCCGCGCGTTGCGCGTGAACCTTCTCACCGAATCGGACGGTGCTTGAGGCGACGCGAGCGAGGTCGCCTGTCTTCGATCCGAGCGGTGCGTCTCGCCTATCGCTTGCGCCTAGCGTGCCACCGCTTGGTAGTCCACGCCCGGATGCGTTGCGAGATAATTCCGCACCTGCGCGCACGTCGCTGGCAGAAGTCCCTCAACGAAAAGGGACTTCAAGCGCCTGTCCGAAAATACGGTTCCGCAGCGCAACGCCTTGTCCCACAACTGGTTACTGTACACCTCCTCCGTCATATTAGAGCTCTGACGGAAGGAGGTGACATCACAGACCGCTTCGGAAATAACTTCGTCAGTCGTGTACGTGCGCAATAAAAAGTTAACAACTTCCACGTAGGTTTCGAGCATATCGCGCTGCTCCGCATCGACCGCCATGGTGTTCCCGTGTAGCCTGGACTGGAGCAAGGCGTGAGCCTGCCCAGTCAAATAGAACTGGAAACACCATACGGCCGCGCCTTCGCTGACCCCATTGTGGTCGCAGGCCATCTTGAAGCGTGCGAGGAATCCTAGCACCGCGATTGGATCTTGACCACCGAATGTGTGGGTTTTCAGCTGGACGTCCAACTTCTTCCGATATCGGTTAACTCGCCGCGCGGTACTCGCGTCGTAGCGCGCGCTGCGATTTTCCAGCCTATACGTGCGGTAGTCGACGGCCTTGGTGAACAGGTCGTTCAGCGGTCTGATCACCGGCAACCGTTTCGGATCCCGCCTCGGGGCAGACCGGCGGTCTCTGCCCCTGCGATGGCGGTCTCCTTCTCCGCCGGGGCTACTGTAGCCCTCCGGATCGGAGTCTTCTCGCCGGAACCGACGTCGGTCGCGCGCATTGCCGCCTCTGCGGTCGCCTCTGCGCGATCCGTCCGACTCGGTGTCCTCGTCATCGGAGGGGTATCCACCTCCTCCGGCATCGCGGTATCGCGTAGAGCGTCCTTCGCGGTTATCATCGGAGGGGTAACCGACCCCTCCGGCATCGCGGTATCGCGGGTAGCGTCCGTCGCGGTTCTTGCGCGTCGCCCTGTGGCGACGTCTTGTGTCTTCTTCCTCGGAGGGGGTTTCTGTACCCTCCGACGTGTAGCCTTGAGCGCCGGGTGCGCTTCTTCTGCTCGACCGATACGGCTGTCGCTTTTCTGTCGCGAAGCGCCCCAGGCGGTTTTCTGTCCCGCGGGGGCCAGCCGTATCGGCGGGTACGGGAGGGCCATTTTCTGTGGGCCCTCCTGTAGCACCATAAATTGGTGGGAGGTAAATGGTCTTATCCTCCGGTGAGGGGCCATTGTACCGATCCCGGGTGCGGCGCCGATCGGTTCAGCGTGCGTTAGCGTAGGATCCGGAGCGGTTGAGTCGCGCTGCTCGCGTGCGTCGACTCCTGCTCCGGCGAAGGTCGTGGCCAGACGATTGGCCACGGCGGAGCTGATCGCTCCCTTTAGAGCCGTGCCGGACGGGGATTCTTCATCCACAGTGGTGAGCGCGGTCACCACCTCGCATTGGACTTGAGCGGGTAGAAGTTCGTCCAAAAGCGGTGGTATCGCGCTGCGTACGTGCGCGTCCACGAGCGCGGGCACCGTTCGGTCGAGGCATACGCGCGCTACCTGGGGGAGTTCCGTAGCGAGGAACTCCTCGACCCAGGCCTGGATGCGCGGCTGAATCGCGTCGGCCATCCATTGGACGCGATTCTCAGTGCCTGCCGACATGGCCGGCGTAACATCCGATGCGGACGCTCGCGTGCGGCCCGGTCGCGGTGGCGGTCGCAGCAGGGCTTCCGGGTTCTCCACCCGGGGGCGCGGTGCGCCACTGCCACTGCGGGTGCTCAGACGCCCGGAGGCGGAGTCTCCCCCTTGATCCGGTCGGTTCATCGTCGAATACGCTTCGCGATCGACGCGGTGATTTCTCAACCTTTTCCGTCCGTACGGTTCTGCGCGCGATCGAGCGACCACGCGTGCGGCCCAACCTCGAGAGTTATCCCCTCCACAAGAGTACTAAATGTGGGATAACTCCTCTCCGCCCTGGGTTGGGTGAGAGGCGGAGGCTTGAGCGAGGGAGGACGAGGCGCGGACGCGACGCGCCAATTGAACCGATCGGACGAGCTCGCGAAAAGGGAGTGGCTCACTGGCCGGTTACGCGCATTCGCCCCGTGGTGCGTGAACGGGAGCGACCGGTAACGGGTTAGAAGCCAGCGCGCGCGACAGACAACCGAAAGCGGACGTACGTAGGCGCAAAAGGGACGGGGGCGAGCTTGCCCCCGTTTACAGGTGGGGACGGGTGCCAGGTCTTAACCCCGCAGAGGGACGCCTCGGACGCCTGTCCCAGTACAGTAGTACAGTACCTGCCGCCTAGTGCGTGCCGGGTACTGTACACAATTAAAAAACTAGCGCCATAATTGCTACTACCGCACGGACGCTGCTACTACACGTGTGCACTACTGTACACGCGCGTTGCTTACAGACTACCGCACGGACGACACGTGTGCTAACGCGCACACGTAACACGCGTAGACTACCGCTCAGACGACACGTGCACTACTGTACACGTACGCCAGATTACGACCGCTCGGCATGCGCGCGCGCTCGCTACACGTGGGCACAGCCGCCCACGTGTATACCGTATACGGCCGTCCGATGACCTCCGCGCGCTCGCGCCGGTCATTATACTACAGTGCGGGCTTGTACGGCGTTGAGCCGTTGTGATATTTCGAGTATGGTGGTAAGGACGGATGCTGTTTCTGTCCAGGTATCGGGTAGGTGCTTGAAGGTGGGGTGGTGTTCAAGGCCTTTGATTATCGCGTCCACGGTGACGGTTTCGTCTGGGGATATGTGGGGGTATTTGGCGAGACGCATGCGCATGCGGAGTGCTCTGTGCTTGTTGATGTAGTCGTCTACCGTTATGTCTGGTGTGAACTGGAGGCGGTCTGCTTCTTGCCTGAGTAGGAGGTGGGTGGTAGGGGAACTGTAGGTGAAGTGTGCTTGGACAGCGGACAGGAGCTCGGCGGGGGAGGTGTCGAAGGTCAAGTCCGTGGTCTCCGCGAGGTGTTGCGGAAGGCTATTTGTGATCAGCATGCGGATGGATGCGCAGTCTTTTAGGTACTGCGCGTATTCTGCGGTTGTAGGTGGGGGTGAGATGTATGTCTTTTCTAAGGTATGTTGGGCGTCGTTGATCACGGCGATGTCGTGCAGGGCTTGCCGCCAGAGGTGGAAGTTGGTGCCTGCTGGAAGAAGGGTGGGGAGGTGGCCGTAGAATGGGGAAGTGCGGCGTGCCGGTGAGGAAAGTTCGGTTGGCGGATCCATGTTCAGGGTGGTGGGGGATCGCAGTGTGGAATGGGCGGCTGTGTGGGACGAGGATGGTGGGCGCGGGAGGGGGCGACTGGATGTTGGGGCTCTCGAAGCTGGTGTGCGGAGGCGTGGTTGGAAGATCCGGGGGTGTGGGTTCTTTGATGCGGCTCTCTACGCAGCGGGGCGGAGGCGGGGTTGGGAGATCCGGATTGTTCGGGTTTGCTCTACAGCTCTCTACGCGGTGGGGCGGAGGCGAGGCAGGGTCCGAGGATGGGGGAATATACTGCAGGCTGGCGGGGTGGCTGCCAGGGGTTGCAGGGGAAGATGGTGCGCCTTGTGATAGGCGTGGTGATCTTCGGATGGGCAGTCTGTGATCGTGTTGCGGTTGTGGAATGCGGTTCGGGACCATAACCTGTGGTGCAAGGAACGATGACTCTGTTTTACTGAGGCTAGCGGACGAGGCTCCAATAAGAGGCGGCGGCGGAGGCACGGAGCCGCTGTCTATCTGGGTGACACCTGTGGTGCGTGTATGCGTGTCCTAGGTGTGTGTGCTGTACATGGGAATCATGACAGCCTCCCCTTAAAAGGTAGACAGGCATTAGGAATCAGTAAACGGAGACATCGATCTTGCACCACACTCTCCAAGCAGAGTTGCATCATACATTTTAATATACGGGAGAATGCATTTGTCCAAACTGACTTCATAAAGTTTCGATTTAAAAATGTATATGTATATATTTTTGCAAAAAAAGGAGGCAAATTGCCGGGGGGATCCGGGAAAACTCGATATTTGGCAATACAAGTTCCAAACAAACGATACTCTACCGCCACCTATTTCTAAACATGTTGAGCTCTTTTATACTTCAGTAAACTCCTCAGTATCAGCCACTACACCGTACTCATCCACCGCCGCAGCCTTTAGGTCAACGTACAGCATTTTGGTCCCACCTCCCTCCTTGAAAGATAGGTTGCTTTTCGAAACTACCTGCGTGATTACCTCGAACGGTAAAGATATCCTCGCAATAGACTCCACAGCATCAGAACTCCTCTTCCGGAGGTCGCTTAAAGCTGACTCGAATCCTATAACTGAGGGATGGTAGGACATAAACCCACTGCTCGGATTAGATAGTTTCCAACGATGCATAATTAAAACATCTACAAGAGGCTTCGGCCATCGTACAGCAAGTTGTAAAAAATGCCCTCCATCTACCACTGTAATTGTAAAATCACCAGAGCCGACTCCAGATGGCAAGATAATCGCCACGCACAGACGCTTAGTCAATGTAGATCGTTCAATCCACCTAGAGATCATGAACAATGGCTTAAATGCTAGTTCTCCCGCAGTCAGCTCAGCGCCAGCGCCAGTATTCACTTCTTCCTCTTCACTCTCCTCATCGTCATCCACAAATACGGTCGACGCCCGTCGTTTACAGGCAGAACCAGGCCCCTCTGTGGCACTACAACGTCGGTCAAGGGCCACACTGTCGCGAGATTCATCTGCCTCAACGCCTTTACAATACAGAAAAATTAGTTTGACAACTGAATGTTAAACATATCAATCATAAATCACATGTAAATGTCACACTCCCAGTCAGGCTTACCTCTCGTGATTGGTTTGCTTCCAAATTCTATACGCATGGCGTTGTAGCAAGTACGAAAATTTCCCAGCTTGTGTTTTTGGAATACCGCATCTGATTCCCAAACAGCTTTCGGTGACTCACCTCCGGTGACCTCCCCCTTCTCAAACTTCGAACGCAGCATGCGCACAGCCAGTGACTTCTTGGTCAAACGTCCGACAGAAACCATGATCCCTGAGCTCGTAAGAGAGGGTGCGGCGTGAGGAAAAAATACAGACTTAGGTTAGAATGGGGTGCTGTCTTGGTAGGTTGAAAACAATGAGGACGAGAGAATGTTGAGGGAGAGAAGTCTCAAGTTTGTAAGTAGATGACGTTTACTTATAAAGGGTAAAACTATTGCCTCGCGCTGACAAATCCAACATAGCATCCCGGAGGAAACCCCGGCATCCCAACTCGCGGCAAAGCCGCTGTACCGGAAATGAAGTTGGCGGGAAGGCCAAATGTGCATGACAGGTCATGTGCCACGTCACAGAAGCGTATTTATCAAACAATACAAAGAATTGGGGTGCCTTAATGTTTTACTGCAGTTGTAAATAGTACCGTTTGGAGTGAGGAATTTAATATAACAGCTTTTTTGCAGTGCCGATTATAGTCATGTAGAGTTCATTCGTTCCTACATTTTTGCAGAAGTTTGCAGAAGTACCCCAAGCGCGTTATGAAAATGTGAAGCAACTCGAAACCAAATATTTCTTTCGCTTAAAAATTGCATAAAACTAAGCGATATTATCGGGGAAAAACGATACTTTCGCCTCTTCAGTGTCCTTCCAGCGGTAACTGGAGTTGTTTTTAATGCTTTTGCGTTAATTGTCGAGCACGGGATTGCCCCAAGAATTTAGTAAAGGAGTGTTGTAGCCTCAAAGTACCAAGAGAAAAAAACTTTCGCCATGTAAAGTTAAGCAAAAACGATAGTTTCGGATGTACTTTTTGCACGCTGCAGAGATGCCAAAATTAGTAATTTAGTTGTATATTTAGCACGGAATCCTTTATTATTTTTTGTACCTTCTGCTTTTTTGACGCTTCATGCAATACAAACGAACTTCGTAATCCCATATAAATTTGGTCGGTGGTGAAGCCCGCAGACTCTTCCGTGACCGGGTCTTGTCGGCAACCACGTCGTGTCCAGAAAGAATGCATATTTCCCCGTCTCGTTTTGCGGAAATTGCTGGTGGGATGATACGGAACAGTCCTGGCTTGAGTGTGCGGACAGAGAGCTCCCGCTTTCGAGCACTATTCGGTATCACACCGAACGTATGTTCTCATACCTGGCATCTATTAGGACATCTTCGCCCGACCTCGTCCAGGCCCGTGCATCTTTTATGGGCTCTCCTATTTTTAAAAGTGTATGGGAGCGAGGAGACCCATAGAACGATTGCCCAGGTCGACGTGAAAACATTCCGGAAATGGTCGTGGTGCTTCGTCAACTTAATTGCGGATCTAAAAATCGTACGTGATAATCTGCAACACATTATTAATCCCGGAAGTTGACACTAACTTGAAGCATGCACTCATTTCTTATATACTTTTAATGCTACATGACACTTGTATTCGTCTGACAATGAAGATCAAATGGGAAAACCGCTTCGCTGGTAATTGTAGTAATGCGTGCAAAGTATCGGTCGACGGTACAGACTTCCGCATATTCGAACCAAACCCATTCAGTCCGCAGTGGTTCTCGCATAAGTTCAGAGGCCCTGGATTGAGGTATGAGGTGGCTGTTTGTATTTTGACCGGACATATTGTTTGGACGCATGGCCCCTTTCCTTGTGGCTTGTACCCAGACCTTACTATTTATCGAATTGCGATGAAGTTTGCACTTACTGCCGGGGAGAAGGTGGTTGCAGATGAAGGTTATAAAGATCCCACCTGCCTTCTAGGAAGCGATGTTGAAGGGGAACACCGTAAGATCTTGGCTACTATTCGTGCAAGACAAGAAACAGTGAACCGTCGTTTCAAGCAGTTTTATGTACTAGGCCACCGTTTCCGGCACCGCATTGCGCTTCATTCTGTTTGTTTTCATTCCGTCGCAAACCTAACACAATTAATGATAGAGAAAGGAAGCCCGCTCTTTCAAATTGAGTATTCGGAATAGCCTGCTTCTCATGTAAGCCTTGGTTAAAAAAGTATACTACTGTACCGAGGTATAGATTTTTCATGCGTTGTAAAGGGTATGTTGAAGTTTTCAACAGTCCCATGCTGTATCAGTAGCATCTTATGTGAAATCATATTTTAAACAACATAGGGTGCATGGCTTTTCCTGTGACGATCTAAAGCTGTTTTGGTGGCTTTCTCGCGAGACATACGGGCAAGCTTTTGAACTTCGCGACTAAATGTTTCAAATATCGGCTATTCCCGGAGACCCCGGACGTCTAGTGTCTACCGGAACGTTAAGCTACCAAGGGTAGCTCGTGTGGTACGAGATCTCGAGACCGGCCGCATGTTGATGACCTCGGAAAGCAAACGCCGCAGCACGTACAGTATGTAACGCCACCGTAAACCCCCCCATCACGGTTCCCCGCTCCATACCCATGCACACTTTCCCTCAAGCGCGCTCCCCTTTTTCACATCCTCCGCCAGCGCCACCACCCGAAAAACGCGCCCGCGGCGACGACAGCCACAGCGACAGTGCCCACGCCGACGACAGTATACGCGGTCTCCCTGGCGGCGCGCCCGCGATCGAAGTCGACCTCTGCGTCGTCGTCGTCGTTATCCTTATTGGCATCGGGGAGCGGGGTGTCATGCGTCTCCATGGGCGGGGCGTCCCTCCCCTTCTCGTCCTGCTCGGGGGCGGGGTTGCCCTCAAGCACCTGGGTGGCATCCGCAGAGGTTTGAAACTCGGCGCCGACAGAGTGCATCCAGGCGAGGGCGCCCGCGACGCGGGCGTACACGCCGCGGAGAGCAGCCAGTTCGCAGACAGGCGGACGGCGGAGCAGCGGAAGACGGCGGTCGAGGGGCGCGAGACGTCACACAGGGCGGCGGGGAAGGGCAGGGCGGAGGGTTGGCCTTTCAGCACGCGCGGGGCGGGGAGAAGCGGCGGGCACGCGGCACGGGTGGGGGGAAGCAGGGGCGAGACGAGGACATCAAGTCATGACGAGGTCCCGCACCGTTCGCTGACATGTTGCATTTACCGTACGAACGGATCGCTCTAAACTTTACTTAATGTCCAGTGTCTATCCGACTAAGCGTTATCATAACATAAACATCTGCGAATTCTATTTCTTTTCAACTTTTATGTCCACGGTTTCTATTTTTCTTTGGGAGGCTGACTCGTTTTATAATGTTTCTGAAGTTAGAAACGAGTAGAAACCATTCTACGGAAAGTTTCTATGCTACTGGTACAAAATTAGCCTAAAGAAAAATACAAACTGGAAGCCGACTATTCTTTTGAACACCTTATAAGCATCAACGAGTTGGGTTTCGCAAAAATTGACGAGAAGCTGCTTTACTTGCGGTGATGGGATTGTAGTTACAAAAGCAAAAGTTAAATCGTGCTTTGCGTTGTCTAGAAAAAATAGAGTAACTTTTGCCCTCATACGAGGACTAACGGTCCGATAGACACTACACGACCGGTAATTTGCCTCCTTTTCTTTGCAAAATTATATACATTAAGGTCCGTAGAGTAACGCGTTGTCTTTTTCCATTTGCCCACAAAGTCGCTGGACGTGAAGTAAACCTGAGATTGAAAAATCCCACCACGAGTTTTGCGGACTGACCTCCAGCAACGTACCTGCCCGCAACAGGCGCAAGTCTGGTACATCGTCGTGCCGCCCGACGGATCACGAGCACCTGCGCGGATACTCGCTGAACCGAATATTGTAGCTCACTACAAGGATAGAATGGTTCTCAGTCGAAAGAGCGATGTGTTTCGTCTTCTTGACAGCCTGAGGGGGGCCGTTTTGGAGGGGACCGCTTTTTAGAAGCTTCTACTTGTCTATCTTTCGCGGTTGCTTCGGCGACATATGTGTGACAGATCTTGTGG
>NW_005179341.1:0-60448 GCF_000350225.1 Chondrus crispus
AGGGTCCGGACCGTCGAGTGAAGTACACGTGTCGCTCGATTTTGCACTTTCCAGATAACAGCATGTGGTCGCACATTTTCAATACCTCCCCTCGATCACATGCTTTGGGCAGCTTTGCAATCGGAAAGCCCAACCATGCCCACGAACTTTTCAAACAGCACGCGACCAAGTGGTTTGGTCAGCATATCGGCTGGCATTTCTGTTGTCGGACAATGGTACAATGTGACCAGTTTTCGCTGCACCGCATCTCGAACAAAATGATACGTAATATCAATGTGCTTGTTGCGACGATTTGTAGATTCGTTCTGAGCAAACGCAATCGTACCAGCGTTGTCACATCCAACGCGAATTGTTGGATCCGAATTCGCACCAAGTACATCGGCATGGAAGCGTCGAAGCCACGCAGCCTCTTTGCATGCCTCACTGAGTGCGATGTATTCTGCCTCACAAGTAGACTTTGCAACTACTGTTTGTTTCCGGGAAGCCCAACTGATAGGCCCATCACAAAGCTTGAACACGTACCCACTCGTTGATTTTCGTGATTCAAGGCATCCACCCCAATCTGCGTCGCTATACCCATGAAGTTCCGTACCAAGATCATCTTTACCAAACACTATTCCAAGATGCTGGGACCCACGCAAGTATCTCAAAACACGTTTCACACCTGACCAGTGCGACTCGTGAGGGTCGGCACAGTGTTGAGATAACTTTCCAATGGCAAACGCAATATCGGGGCGGGTCCCGACCATTAGGAACATTAGACATCCAATGGCCTGACGATATGGTTCAAAGCATGGGTTGTCATCAGTGCCAGTTTCGGCCACTTGCATTGTGACATGTCGAGACTGTTCCATCGGAGTAACGCAAGGATTGCATGCCGACATTTTGAACCGTTTCAGTACTGCTTGGGCATACTTCGACTGCGTGACGGTCAGGACGTGTTTAGAACGTATACGGTCGATCTCTAGACCAATACAAGTCTTCGCTTCGCCAAGGTCTTTCATATCGAATCGTTTGTTGAGTTCATTTTTCATCCATAATATGGCCTCCAAGTCACTTCCAGCTAGCAGCAGATCGTCCACGTACAACGCGATAATCATGATGACATTGCCTTGACGTCGAATGTAAAGACATGGGTCGCTGCGTGTAGTGTTGAAACCAAGTTCAGTGATCAGAAACTCATCGATCTTACTATGCCATTGGCGATGGGCTTGCTTAAGACCATAGATTGCTTTCAAAAGTTTACACACCGAATCAGGTTTGACTTTGTCGATGCATCCTTCAGGTTGCTCCATGTAGATTTCTTCGTGAAGTTCACCGTTGAGGAAGGCAGTCACCACGTCCATCTGATGCAGCTCAAGGTCAAAGTGCGCAACCAGTGCCAGCAGCAGACGGATAGTTGTGAACTTGATGACAGGGGCGAAAGTTTCAGTGTAATCGATGCCTTCTACTTGTTGAAAGCCTCGTGCCACAAGACGTCCCTTTGCAGTTTCGACCAATTTTCCGGACTCGTCAGGAAGTTGCTTCACTCCGAAAACCCACCTGGACGTCAGGACGTTTGATGCTTGAGATCTTGGAACAAGTGTCCATGTTTTGTTTTTGTGTTGTGAAGCAAGTTCTTTGTCGATGCCCTTCTGCCAGAAGCGAGCTTTTGGAGAATCCATAGCTTCCTTGTACGAGTTTGGAATTTCCGTTATCACATGGGCGTGGCTAAGGAGTCCAGCAGTCACCAAAGCTGCTGCCCACCACGCCCCAGGCGTTTTGCGAACGCGAGTGGACCGACGGAGATTAGTTGGCGGATCAATCGTTTCTTCCTCAACTACGTGTTGCTCAACTGTTTCGGTGGTTTCGTCCTCCCCTGAAGTTGGGGAGGAGTTGGAGGATTCATCAGAGTGTTGTTGTTCATCCGGCGATGATGCTTCTGATGCCACTGCATCATTTTCTGCAACTTCCTCATCGATGCTCAAGTTGATTGTGTCATCATCAGTTGTAGCCTCGTCGTTTGTGTCCATCGGTTCACCAGATTTGCCTCCCGTGGACTCGTCAAAAGTAACATCTCTGGATACGATCACTTTGTGCAAATCACCATCCCACAACTTGTAAGCTTTCGTATTTTCAGCATACCCCAGAAACATTGCCTCCTTTGCACGGGCGTCAAGTTTCTGGATGTTGTGTTTTGGTAATGTATACCAACACTTTGAACCGAAAACACGCAAATGACCAACATTTGGCACAGATTTCATCCATAAGTGGTATGGGGTCATCTTGGGGGGAATGGCACGTGACGTGACTCGATTTCGAACGTACACTGCATTTGCAAGTGCTTCTGCCCAGAACCCCTTTGTAACTTTCTTGTGCGCTAGCATGGAGCGCACCAAGTTTACCAAAGTTCTGTTCAGTCGTTCGGCGACGCCATTTTGCTCCGGTGTGTACGCGGTCGTCATTTGATGCTGAGTACCATTTGCAATCAGAAAAGACTTAAACTCCGTGGACAGATACTCACCACCTCGATCGGTGCGAAGCACTTTGATCTTGCGACCAGTGTGAGTCTGAGCAAGTTGTGCAAACGTTTTGTATCGTTCAAATGCTTCTGATTTATGATGCATGGGGTACACTACTGACCAGTTTGAGTGATCATCTATGAAGGTAATGAAGTACTTGGCACCACCAATGGACTGCACCTCTAAGGGGCCACAAACGTCAGAGTGAACTAAGTCTAGACAGAAGTATGCCCGCCTCGAGGACCGCTCTTTTGGGATCACAGATCGAGTGGCTTTGCCGTAGACGCACGCAGAACATTTTTCAGAGATGCAATCATTGTTAGTATTGTTGATTTTGTTAGCCTCATTACCAAGTAGTTTGACTCCACTTACCACATTGTCACGAATCATCGAAGCAATACCTTGAGAATGCACATGTGCAAATCGCTCATGCCACGTTTGCAGGGTGGCAGCATGTGCAGATCCGACGTCACTGACGATGTCGAGAACGTAAAGTTCTCCAACCAATGTCGCAGTCGCCACTACAGTTGAGCCTCGTCTGATCATGCATTTTCCATTTTCGAACCCAACTTTTAGTCCAAGTTCAGTCATTCGACTGACAGAGAGTAGAGAGAACGCAAAGTCCGGAACGTGCAATACATCCGTCAACTTGCACGGTTCGATGCGGCCATTCACATTTAACTTCAAGTGAACGTCACCACGGCCGGCAACCTTTGCACTAGCCTTGGTTCCCATCTGAACAGAGGCGGATTCAAGTGGCTCATACGTCGCAAACAAAGATCGGTCATATGTAATATGAGCTGTACAAGCTGAATCTACGAGCCACGAAGGCGACATCTCCAGATCGTTCGTGCGCGAAGCTTTCGACATCAGACATGTGAAGTCGACGCTGTTTACAACCACGTCGGGATCAGGTTTCTGTGTGACAAATGCAGATTGTTTCCGCTGAGACATACGCGGTTTATATCCGCTAGGAGGAGCCGGGCGACGCCCATTCAAATCCTTTCCCCAGCAGCGGGTTGCCGTATGGCCTGTATGACCGCAGTTCGTGCATTTGTAATCGTTTATGTCCCGATTGTTCGGGGCACGATTAACCAGAGCCGATGTCTGTGAGGAGCTAGACTTCATGTTTGCTCGTTGCTCTTCCTGCAGCAGACGACTTTTCACAAAGTCCAAACTGAATATCTTTTCCTCATTACCGAGAGCATCAAGTGCAACGATGAGAGCCTCGAAACGGGCAGGCAGACCGTTGAGCACTGCCATGGCCATCTCCTTGTCATCGATGTTTACGCTCATTGACTTGAGGATGGCTGCCAGCTGCTTAACACGATTGATGTATGCAAGCACCTTTTCACCGGAAAGCATCTTCACAGTGTAGAACTCACGACGTGCAGCTAGTTTGTTCAGCAAAGTGTGCCTCTCAAACACGTTGACAATAGCTTCCCACATCTCATGAGCGGAATCAACATCACGTACATGCTCAAGATGCTCATCTGATAGGGAGAGACCAATCAGTGCTTTAGCTTTACTGTCACCTCTAATCCACTTCTTACGCTCTTCCGCGCGTTCCTCACTTGGAACTCTTCCCTCAACGATGTATTGGTCAACATCACGTAGAGCAAGCAGAAGTTGTATTTTCTGCTTCCACACGTAGAAGTTGGAGTCCGTCAGTTTGTCGATTCTGATGGATCCTCCTCCTCCTTGATCTTCCATTTTAGTGCAAATAAACTTCAAGTATTCGAAATATCCGTTCGGGGATCCCAAGCCGTCAACCGATAGTCAACACAATGGCAAGCCCACCCGTCTAAGAAGTTCGATATGATTACTATGAAGTTGCACTAGGAGAAATTTGCGAACAGATATGTGAATTTATTTGGATGAAATCCCTAACTATTCTGTTCACAAACTACCTTTAAGTGTGCAGCACCGTTCTCGTGGCACTTGAGGTGCCCGTGAGACTCAAAGACGCGATTGCAAGGGATACAACGCGGAGTCTCCTTAGCGTTGGCAACTTGAATGCGATGAGACCTAGACTGAATGTGGTCGTAAAAGGCCTTCGCACTATTGCCACTAACGCCGCACACTTTACAATACCGCTTATACCGCGGGCACACCTTACGATTCCTCTTGCGCTCACGCTTAAACTCTTTATCCGCGAGAACAGCCGCTTTCCGAGCAGAAAGTCGATGCGTAGTTCTCTTTATTGGTGCGGGAACAGAGCGCGGAATACGAGGAATCCTATATGGTGCGCTGCTCGAGGAGGGACCCGGAAGCGCGAGCCGAGGCGAAGGTTGATCCTCAGGCTCAAGCACCTCAACGGATACGACCTCCGATGTCCGAACCGTTCGACCGGTGACCAGCTTCCCAGGCGCAGAGCGCACCGGTACTAATTCCAGATCTAACACAACCCCGTAAGAACAGGTATTCACAATAAGGAATATGAAGATAATCGTCAGTAACAGATTTTGGAATTATTGCTCTTAAGAACCACCAAAACGTGCAAAGACAATCACTTAGATGTGTAGGAAATGGAAAGAAACTCAAAACTTACTTTGCATGAGAGAACGAAGAAAAACCAAATGCGAGATTGACGACGACGGCGGTAGCGGGAGCGGAAACGAAGACGAAGACCAAAGACAGAGACAGCAGCAAGAACCACAGCAAGAACGAAAGCCAAACCAAGAACGAAGACAACGAAGACAGCGGGGGCGATGACCAAAACCAATTCACACAATAGAGCAAGAACGACAGCAGCAGCGAAAACCAAAACCAAGAACGACGGCAAGAACGAGAGCGACAACGACAGCGAGAAGACCAGCGGAAAGAACGACGAGAAACGGCAGCGAAAACGACAGCGACAACGACGGCAGAAACAACGGAACGAGAACGACAGACTCATGCAGTGAAACGACAGCGAGGGACTGGGCCCATAACCTAATGGTAGGTTCGGAGGGGCAAGGGAAAGAAGGAGGGCAGGTTGATGTGTGTGAGTGAAGGAGTTGGTGCCGAGGTTTACTTGGAGCCGTCTTTCGGCGATACTTATACACTTTGAGTGTTACACTATCCCATTACTTTGGCACCTCGTAAACCGTACTCACCATATGCGCGACCAAGCGCGGTCCTCTTCTGGCCCGTCCACACTGTTCTATTTCCACCTTACGAATTGACTATTGACTATCAGTGCACAACAGTTTCTACACATTTCCAGTGACTGTAAACCATGGCCCTACGCATGCAATCGTTTCACACCTTACTAATCTGCATCCAGACATGACAGAATATATTCTTTCGCAATGAACAACTTGGCATCTCTCTATTTCCAACAACGCAAAGTCCTGTCATATCTCAGTCCCCATACATGCCCTTGTTTCGTACCTTACTAATTTCGGTACACACTGCCAGACAACTATGACGGATAGCAACAATGTGCATCCAGACTTTCTACACATCTCACGTGATATCCGATGTGAATCACACGAGTACTGTCATCAACTTGCATCCAACGGCGCACCATAACGAGAGCACAGTACAACGTCGCATGCTGACGAGACTGTAGTACAACGGCGCATGCTGATGCAAGGGTCGCATACAGCGTGACGCATACACTGAATACTCACGTAAGTACATGTCTCTTGCGAGAAATACTTGTACTTTTAATTCACATGTACTGTGCTCGGGCACGCGCCGGACCGTATGTAGGCGACGTGTACAAGTGTACGTACACGCAGCAACCTGGCGATGTGTACATGTGTACACCGCACACAAGTGTCCAGCGCCAAGGCCACACGTAATTACCCATTACAACCATGGTGAACAACTTGAAACCCCCGAAATGATGTAATTAATACGTATACCGATCATTCAAGATATATCACCAGCATGAGTGCATATAAGTGGACAATAACAGACCAATACAATTGCAGCATTCGAACCGACACCCAATAGATTTGCAGTATTGCCTCTGTAGCCCTATAACGGTTCGGGCCAAATGCAAATTTTCGGCATTTATGCAAATTTGCATGACCCTCCAAAAGTCCACTTTCGTCCCCAGAACCCCAAAATCTGAGACTTTACACGTGTCATGTGGTAATATGGGGTGAGGGTCCGGACCGTCGAGTGAAGTACACGTGTCGCTCGATTTTGCACTTTCCAGATAACAGCATGTGGTCGCACATTTTCAATAGGCTATCCAAGCTTGATCCCTCCGCCACTGCAAACACAATCAACCCTTAATACCGCGCTCTCTATCTTGCCTTCCGCAGCGCGTTTCGTCTAACTCTATTATTGCCCTCGCTACATGCATCATGTCGGACTACAAATACCCCTGCAGCATCTCCAGCTCCCCCTGGAGATGCTGCGGGGGTTATTTCCCTACCCAAGCCGATGCCACCCATGCGTCGCACATGAACAGCGCGAAAGAGGCCGTCTCGTTTCGGATCGGCGTCTTTCCAAAGCGCTGTATATGATCGCGAACGCGCCCTGGACACCTTTGAACATGTCCTCAACGTCAACCCCACCGACATTGGCGCCATGACACCGGCGGGCGCCGTCCTCGCGAAGAAGGAATGCTACCCGCAAGCTCCTCAAGCACCAAGCCCCGGGCGATCTAGACACTATGGTGCGTCCACCCCCCGTTGCACCCCCGCTAGCTTTACCCCAGTCTCAAATCTCACACCAATTTCCTCCCCCCACCCGCCCACCAGGAGCCGCTCCCTCTCTCCGAAGCCGTACTGCGCGACGCCGTGGCTGACCGCGCCTCCACAGCTGCCGCAGCCAAGTAGCTGCTATCCACCACCTCACCGCAAAACGCACCGCCCGCCGCATAACATCGCTCATCGCTACATCGTCCCGATCGCCGCCTGGACTTCGGCCTGCACGCTCGCCACCTCTCCGCGCACCTAGCCCACCAACAGCTCGCACTCTTCCAAACCCTACGCTCGCGCGCGTTCCATGCAAGACAAGTATCTCACCAAGTGAGTTACGCGCCCGCATTCCACGCCGCAAACCACAGCCTCGCCGCGCACCCAACTCACAGTCGGCAGCCCCGCGAACCGCTGCAGCGTTTGCTCGACCTGCGAAAGCCGCTCCTCGCCCTCTATGAGCCTTCTCCCCATCTCCGCCACTTTCTCGTGCCTGCAGCCCTCCTGCACGCCTTCGCGCCGGAATGGTAAGTCCATGGCTTTTATCAGTATGAGTCTCGGCGTTCTGCGAACAGCAGTGTGTGCGGTATTGCGGTCGCGGCAAGTTAATAGCATTTGTATGTAACTGTGAATCGCGTGGGGGTGCGTGTTGACAATAGAGGAGATGCACGGTGATGATGGAAGAGATGTACTGTGAAAAGGATCGGTGCAAGGTGCAAGTGTGATGGTAGGGAGGTAGATGATATGAATGGTAAATATACTTGAAACGGAGGACACGTTGGAATAGATACAGTAAACGAATCGGAAGTTGACAATTGCAGAACGTACAGTGGAAGTCCCTGCGAGTAGAAAGCGAGTAGAAAGCAAACACTTGGCTTGCCCTTCTGGGGCACATAGGGGGGCTCATTTGCAGTGCACCCGCAGTGCGCCGTAATGTGTACGCAGTAGGGTCGTAATGCCACTGTGGGTCACTCCCAGTATCAATAAGGATTCCACGTGTGGGGAGCACAGTGCCCTTGCTGCACCCCACAAGTACTACGGGTATCCTACGGAGGCACTGCACGGGACGTACTGCGGTGGCACTGCGTTGGGTTTACTAGGGTTGAGGGAGAAATGGTCCGTGACCACCACAAAGGTTCCTCGTGCAAATAATGGCGCCCTTTGCGCAATGCATGTACTACGGCCAGGAACTCTTTCTCCGTTGCCGCAACTTAAATTCGGAAGACTTCAACATACGGCTTGTGAAGGAGAGTGGAGCCCATTTGCCTTCCTCGTCTTGCTGCAGTATTACAGCCCCTAAACCGTATGAGCTTGCGTCGGTCATATCTTTCTTTTGACGACAGTATTCCGGGAGAACTAAAATGCCTGGATCGCTCAACAACGCTTTCAGTTCTGCCCAAGTGGCTGTTTGAGCCTTTCCCCAGCGCTCGTCCCAATACTCGATCTTCAGCTTTTGGCCGTGTCTTAACTTTCTCTAAATGCCTGTGACCTTGAGTACAGCGTACAATGGAACAGCCGTCTCCGCAAGGTGGTCAATGAAGTCGGTGAAATAATTCAAGAGCCCTAAAACCACATAAGCTCATCCCCGCTTGCTGGTTCGACCAGTCGACTAATAGTGTCCAGATGGGCGTCAGGGGGTCGTAGTCCATCGTTGTCTACTTCATGACCCAGAATCCCCACGGAACGTCCGCCGAACTTGCACTTGGAGAGTTTCAAACGAGCTCCCGCTTGTAACAGCGTGTCTAAAACGGACGCGAGAGCCGCGAAATGCTCCGTCTCGGTGGCGGTTCCGACGCTTATGGCGTCCATGAATGCGAGGACGTCGCAGCCCTTCCACTCCCCGAAGTTGACATTGACGATTTTGCTACAGGGTCCCAGGAGAGTTCTTCAATCCTTTTGCTTGGCGTGCGTACTGTAAGATACCAACTACAGCGCGGATTGCGGTCAACGGACTGGAATCCGGCTCCAGTACTACTTGATAGAAAACATCTTTAGGATCAAGGCATGAGAAAACATTCTTACTTTCGAACCAATCGAGACCATGACGCATATCCTTCATGGGATAGAATTTGTTACTGTGACGTTGTTCAGCGCACAGAAATCTGCAATCACTCCGACACTACCATCCTTCTTTCGAACGAAAACAGTGCTGGACGAGCAGGGAGACACGCTTGGCTCTAGGACGCCCATGTCCAGTTACCTTTACATTGCCTTTCTCTCGATGTCTTGCTCTTTTGGGGACCGACGTCGAAGTTTTTCGTACATGGGCTTCACTTTCTCGTTCACTTGTATTTCATGGGTAACCCCTTTTATGCAGCCTAAGCCTCTGAAAATCGCCCTGCATCCCAAAGACTATTCTTCAACTGCCTTTGCATTGAAACTTTTG
Organism: Chondrus crispus; assembly: GCF_000350225.1. Taxonomy (NCBI): domain Eukaryota; phylum Rhodophyta; class Florideophyceae; order Gigartinales; family Gigartinaceae; genus Chondrus; species Chondrus crispus. The sequence continues at coordinate 9,528 of NW_005179341.1, forward strand.
GAGAGGGCTCTGCCAACGTGAAATCTTCGCCCTGATCCAGTGCGTCACCTCCATCAAGATCATTGACTTCAATTTCTTGCGAAGTCGATACATCGGGCACATACGGAGCCTCCTCGCCACCTTGCTGATGGTCTCTTGTTCAAATGACCATCTTTACGATTGGTAAGCAGACGATGAACAATCGTCGCTTCCGTATCACCTGTAGCAGCGTCCAGCTGCTTGCCTTTTACAACGTTGTAGTGTTACAGGTACCACCTGCTGGCTAGATCATAACAGAAAGGCAGATGCTTTATCAGCTCGAAACAGGGGGCTGAACTAGAAACGACGAGCACGCGCAACCGACGGGTAGGGAATCGCACAACACAGTGATACAGCCAGCCGAACAGGCTTCCAAGCATCAACCACTAAAGGATGCTTTCTCTACCCCCTACGTCCATGCCCTCGCAACTAACTCGTCCGATTCTTCAGTGTTAGGCAAACTACCAGAGCCTTTCTTCTGCCCCACTCGCAACGGACAGTCTCCTGCGATCCATTCCTTTCTGTCAGGCTTCCCTCCCAGAGGGCGTCTCACTCCCTGCATTCCTCCATCTTGACCCATTGCCGCCCGTCAGTCGTGTCAAAGAACGTCCCAGGTCATCTTATGATGACAACCGATCTTATCTCACCCTTCGTCCGCGCACAATCAATCTAATCCCCGGTATCCGGACGACCATTTCTGAGCGCGGATTGTGCTTGACGAATGCGCACCCTTTCGACTATCCATTGCGAGATGGCGACTGCTCAACGTGTACATGCTGTGCGCGTATACTCGGCATGCGCCCAATGTTGCGACTCGTCGACAATAAATCCGCAGCGCGGGAGCTACGGAAAATGGACACCATATAGCAAAATTCATCCCCAATCGACCCAAATTCTGACCACCGTGCATCACATCATTTGACCACTCAACTCTCACTACCCCGTCTTGAAGTCTAAGTAGTTTTTAGTCCGATAGTACTCACCTCTTATATAATTTTAATGGTACATGACTCTTGTTTCTGTCTGACAATGAAGATCAAATCGGGAAACCGCTCTGTCGGTAATTCTGGTTATGTATGCAAAGTATCGGATGATAGTACCGGCTTCTGCACATTTGAACCAACTCCATTCAGCCCGCAGTGGTTTTGAAATCCGGTCAAAGGCCCCGGAATGAGGTATGAGGTGGCCGTTTGTAATATGACCGAACAGATCGTTTGGACGCCTGGTGTAGCGGGAACTGGTCGGACGGAACTGAACTTCGAGCTGATGGAACTGATGTCCTTTCTTCTTTCTGCTAACATTATACTACTAATCTACTTATACTATTTGCTGCAGCGTAAAGCTCTCCAATAATTCTACGATAACTCTCCTGGTGTGTGACATGAATCAATACTTCTTGCCTCTCCCTGAGATATTTGGAATAAGAATGGGAAAGTGACATATGACACGTTGCAATAATGCCTCCTCATTGGAATGACATCCGCGTCATTCCTTTCGTTCTCCAGCAAGTAACTTCAGAGCTGCTCATTGATTTTCCCATCGGCATTCGCAAGATTGCGTGACGGTTCCCACGTAGATTCATGAGAAGTTTGCCCCTTCCACTGAACTAGAAGCTGCGTTCCTCTACTGCGTCGACGATGGTGCAACTTGCACCTTGACATTGAAGATCTTCTCCACATATTCTTCTGGTCCTTCAGTGAGTTGAACAGGTAGTGGTGGAGCTGGTTTCGGTCCGATAGCTCTTTAGGTTGTTCGTAGTCTTTTTCGGTGTAGCATACATTGATGACGGGATGCGCTGTGAAGCTCGGAGGGAATTTCGATCGGACTGCATTGGGACCAACAAGAGCGACAATCTCAAACGGGCCTAACTGCTTTGCCTGCAGCTTGACGGAAGCTTGGCCCCGCGTATATGAATCTCGTAAGAACTTGCTCTTAACCATGTCCTTGTCCCCAATACTATACGTATGAGGTCAAAAATGCTTCTCTGCGTGCCGCAGCTGTTGTTCCCCAGCATGCAGATATGATCGCTGTGCATCCTTTAAAGTTTCTTTCAAAATGACTTGTAAGTGTGTGACTGTTTGGACAGGAGAGCTCTCATTACACAAAAAGTGCCAGGGATGTCGAGGCTCCCATTCAAGATCCAAGAAAAACAGAGTGTACCCCGTAGTGTCGTGGACGGAGGGGCCGTATGAAAATTCTGCGGTAGCAAGTAGCTGATCCCAGTTATTCTGATGGTACTTGCAGAACAGACGGAGATATGTCTAGAGCATTTTGTTCATGACCTCAGATTGACCATCCGTCTGAGGATGGTTGCTGATTGACATCCTCAACTGTACGTCGAGCAGCCTATTCAGGTCCTTCCAAAACTTTGAAGTAAAATTGCGGTCGCGGTCGCTAACCAGAGAATCCCGCAAACCATGAAGTCTGAATACAGGCCCATGAAAGTCCTTGGCCGCTCTGATGGCGTCGTCGGTCGATGAACTGGGAACAGAACGCGGGTTCTTTGAAAATCGATCAACGTAGGTCGTGATTGCGTCATAACCGGACTTCGTTTTTGACAGCTGTGTAATGAAATCGAGGGACACACTGCCCCATGGACGGTCCGCCAGATCAAGGATCTGTGGTGTTGTGAATAGCTTCTGATTAGATACCTTATATCTTTGGCATTTGTCACAGCCGCGTATGTAGCTCTTGATGTCCCGCACTTTTTTGTTCCAACGAATTTGGTCAAGCCGTTTCAACGTCTTGGCAAGTCCGAAGTGCCGAGAGACAGGTGCGTCGTGAGATAATTTAAGCATCTCCTTCACTGCGGTCCGTGGCAGGCAGATTTCCCCCGACTTTTATTTAAGTTAACCGCCCTGTAGTGCGTATCGAGACGTTTTCGCATCCTTTCCATCCTGTACCCTGGTCACAATAGGGCCAAAAATTTTGATCGTCTGAGGTGCAGGTCCAATCCAGGGATTCAGGGAGATCTCCTGTAATAACATAGAAGTTTGACAGTAGTGCCGAAAGATCTGAATCAGCACGTGGAGCACGTGACAATGTGTCGCCAAGGACATGTACCTTGCCCTTCTGTAGCGTGATAGGGAATATGCCGAAGTTTGCAAGCTGTGGCATATCCCCCTCCAGGAATTAGATTTAGATTAGATTTGTAACTGTAGAGCCCGAGCTCTACAGTACCTCAGCCCGCGCGCACACGTGTATCCCACGTGTATATGGACGCGCGCACCCACGTGTACGACACGTGTGTTGTTATCCCCGACGGCTGACAGCGCTACAGTGCAGGCCGACCTGCACCACTGTCGTGTTATGATAGGTTACTCTGTAGATTAAATATGAGCGGACCGCCGGCGGTGGAGGAGAGGGACAAGCACGGACTTGTCAACGATCCTACACCTTGGTCCGCCCGCTTACTCTCAGGTACTTCCGTTAGTTACCTAAGAGTAGCACCGCGCGCGGGTTGGAGACGAGCGCAGCAGGCCCACGAGCCGGCTCCGCCTCCGCCCGTCGGTACTGGATCGTCACTCAGTTCCGCTCCGGGGCGTCGAGGCGTCGAACCGCTCGCGCGTGAGCGCGTCCTCCCCGATCCTGCTCTACCACCGCTACCTCGAGCCCGTGCTCAGTAACGCGGGTGGGCCGTGATTCTACATTCCCGCCGATCGGGGTCTTTCCGAACTGTCAGTACTCACCCCCTCGTCATTGGGGGTGATTATACTACACAAACGTTCTCAGCCACCGGGCTTCCATTCGACTAAGGTTTTGCTTTCTAAAAAGGTACTTCAAAACTGGGTTGTCTGTAATAAACTCGAATGAGGATCCCTCCAGGTAACATCTCAAATATTCAAGAAACCCGATCAACCCATACAGTTCGCGGTCATTAGCGGAATAGTTCCGCTGTGCATTGTTGAGTTTTTTTGAAAAGTAGGCAACGGCATGTTCTTTCCCATTCACAACTTGCGTAAGCGTGCCGCTAATAGCCGTTTGGGAAGCATCTATGAAGCCACGAAATGGTAGCGTCCAGTCCGCGTGCCTCAAGACCGGCGCCTGCGTTAGTCGTTGTTTCAGTTCGTCGAATGAAGTCTGACAGCTAGCATCCCAGAGGCGGATGTTCTTCCCTTTCTTTGTGAGCTCGGTTAGAGGTAGCGCGATTTGGTTGAAGTCCTTAATGAACTGCCGGAAGAGTGAAACAAGCCCGACGAGCGATCGGATCTCCGAGACAGAGGATGGCGTCGGCCATTCCTTGATGATATGAATCCTCGTCCGGTTGAACTTCATCCCGTCTTCCCCCACAACCGCTCCAAGGCATTCGACCTCCTTCTTCATAAACTCCCACTTTTCAGGGGAGACATAGAGCTTGTGCGAACGTAGCCGGTCGAGTACGGATCGAACGTCTTCAAAGTGCTGGTCTGCTGTCTCTGAAAATATCCCTAGTGTTGAATTTTAATGTACGGTACACTGTACATTAACTTTAACGGTCGAGAGTACATCCCAGGGATTTCTATGGGACCAATCGACACATAAGCGCACTAGGAAGGGCCCAAACGGTACACACGCGAAGTTTTAGCGAACATGGACCACTACAACATTCTTTTATGACCCCTGGAAAAATACTACTTGAAGACGAATTTAGTGCCCCAAAATGACTTTTGTACGGTACATCGTACATATGGAGATGTTCTAACTATTTTTGCGCATGTCTGAGGACAAACGCCTTCTCACAGACCTTGTATGAGGCCTTTTAGAGTCCTCAGAGAGCCGTTTCTGACCTCTCCGGGGTCGTGGAGGTGTCCAAGTCTCACCCACAGAATTCGATATTTCGGACAAACGGTCCGACCTGCCAAGAGAAACATTTCTTCTTCCTTCCATCTCACGTTCCTCTAGCCTCTTTCTAGCATGCCACATGTGCCAACAGGACCTCCGCATTCCGTGATACGTTCTTACACACAAATGCGTTCAGATTGAGTACATTTAAATGATGAACGATGTCCTCTGTAACTGCTACCATTCTTAACATTCATGCCGCATAAAAGCGCACCACTGCTCTGCCAGCGTTTGCTTTTGGCAATGTCTGTGAACCTGTAGGCGCAATCGCACTCCCTGCACACTGTTAAAAATACTAGCCGATTGCGTTTTCTTTTTCGCGCAAGCTCACGAAGTTGAGTAATCTCACTGTCATTCACAACAACTGTGGGCGACTCCTCTACATTTTGGCTACTCTGCCGCAAGCTGTGATGTAGCTGCAGAACTTGCAATTCTGTTTTCATGAGCTCAAGAGCAGCGCGAGTGAATAGGCGCTCGCGTTCTGATAGAACGGAATTTGTAGCGTCGTTTTCGAGATTACTCAGCTGTTCGCTGACAGATTGAATCTTCCAAGCTGCCGTATGCGCAGAAGCATCTCTTTTAGCTCGTTCCCCTCTGCCACTTCCGGCTGCACGTCCACGAGCTCTTTTGCTTGCCAGCGGGCGTCCTTTTCCAGACCATCTTCCTCGTGTAGAGCGGGCTTGAGCAGCACAATCAGGCGTCGTTACGGCCAGAAGGGTATCTAGCGACGCAGAAAGTCTTGCGTTGTCCTCAAGAGTGGTTGCGGTCTGTATAATCTGATCGAGGGGGATGGAAGGAATCGCAAGTTGCTCTTGCACAGGGTTAGAACTGGTGGCGTGGGCAAGGGAAGGCTGACGGAGTGTTGGGTTCATGCTTTGTTGTTCCGGTGGTTTGGGAACCTCCAAAACAGTATAGGGACTACTCCGAAGGTTGGAGAGTTTGGGGGGGGTCGTACTTTGGCTGGAAGGGAGATTTCAAGTGCTTCAAATGGTGACCGAGCTTTTGACACACATCATTATGTCTGTATTAACTTTCAACAAAAATTTAACACGTGGCCGGTTCTCCGGAACCCATGCTTGAAGCCTGTGTACTCACAAATGGAATTGCTACATTTGTCTAGAAGTTAAAGTCGTTCAAAGATGGTCCTAAAACGGCCTTTATGTACGATAGACCCTAAATAATTGACATTTCAAAATTTATGAATCGGCAGTTATGTACCGTACACCGTACATTCTAACACTAGTGATATGATTATGTCATCCATGTAAACCACGCAGCATTTTTAGACCAGTCCGTGTAAGACCTAGTTCATTAGAGCCACAAATGTAGCAGGCGCATTGCAGAGGCCCATCGGCATAACGAGAAATTCATACTGCCCATACTTTGTGTTGAAGGCTGGCTTCTCGACGTCTTCGGGTCGGATGCGTATCTCGTGGAAACCGGGTTTCAAATCCATTTTTGTAAAAAATTTAGCACCTCCCTGTCTGACCGCACAGGACAGCCTGTCCTGCACAGGACAGACTTAACTCACCAGCGACGACGAGTAAACGCGGAGTCATCGGTCTCCTGTTCACACAGGTTATGGGCACCCTTCGCTACCCTGCATAACACGACATCCCCACCGCCCCACATCAACAACAACAATCTCCAAAACGACAAGAACAAACCGATCCCTCCCCCTGCGGGCAGGGGGAGGGAGGGAGGAGCCCCAGGCTAAACCATAACCATCACCTCACGTACACACCTCCGCCGACACAACCGACGAACTCGACACAAGACCCTCACACACACCACTACACCAACACAATGGAAAAACGACCAGACATCCCAAGACAAGACCCCACTAACTATGGCCCCTGGATGGTGGCCACCCGCGCAGAAGCACACACCATCGGAGCCATCGAACACATCACAGGCAACCCCCTACCCCCGCAAGACTCAACCGAACTCACCACATTCGACAAAAACAAGAACTACCTTCTTGGAAAATTAATTACGTCCATACCCCCCGAAATCGCCAATCTCATCCTCACGCCAACCAGTGATCCCACTCCTCACGATCTTGTACAAGCTATCACCTCCTACCTCGACACTACAAATGCATCAGATCACAAGTACCTAAAGCAACTTGCAGAGCAAGCCCACTACAAACACGAAATGACGCTAGAAGAGTACATCAACGCCCACGAAAAGATTCGAACAAAGATGATAGCAGCCCGGTTCCCAGACATCTCTGACACCAAGACCACCGTCGAGTTTCTCATAGACGGTCTGAGATTCAACCCAGCTACAGCCACCATTGGAGGCCAGCTCATCGCCCTCGATCCCAAAGACACCAAAGACTTCGTACACATTTTCAATTGCTTAGATCTGAACCGGCGATCATCCTTCCCTAAACCCTCAATCATGCATGGCGACATTGGTGGTCCCGCCAACTCATTCAGAAACAGGACACCCGCTCCATGGTACACCCGCCGGCCCCAACATAACCTACCGGTGCCGAAAAGTCCGTGTCGCTTCCACATGTCCCGAGGCGTCACTCGACCGAAACACACGGATCAAGAGTGCAACCACCCAGCCCACCCTCGTCACCAATACAACCGTCCAACAACACGTCCCAAGCTCCTCAACACAGCCCGTCTCACACAAGGCCAGGTCGAGTACGCACAAGACCCAGACGCAGGGCACACCAACATGCTCAACCAAGCGCCAAGAGTCGATCTTCTTGAAGATCACTGTACGTATATCCTTGACTCGGGAGCACACCCGTCCTACATGCAAACACTCTCCTCACTGCACAACCCTCGACCAGCCCCGACCAGAACCAAAACGGCCACTAACCAAACTGTACCCTGTACACACATCGGACAGAAGACGATACCGACGAATAAGGGTCACCCCCTGAAGGTCATCACCGTCGAATCACCCAGAGTCACCAGCAATCTCCTCTCTGTCAGATCCATAGCTCGAAAACATGGCAACGTCCTATTCACACCAGATGTAGCCTAAATATTCGACAAAAATTCACGCGGCACTGTCATTGGCACGGCGCCATGGGACTCTCAGATCCAAGCGTATGCATGGAAATCAACCCCAAAACCACAAGCCAGAGCAGCCCGCACCAAGCCAATCCCCAAACCACCAACGAAAAAGGCACCGCAACATACACCCAAATCCACCGCCACATCCCTCATGACCAGCAACGCCACACCCACCGGCCCCACACAGTTACGAGATCACACACCAAGATCCATTAAAGCGACACCAGCGCCCCACATACCAGAAATACCCTGTAAGACAGCCGACAGAATCCTACATCACTGGCATCTCAAACTCAACCACGCCCCCCCCGCACAATACAAAATATCGCAAAAACTAAAACTGTACACGGCCTTCCAGCATCACTGGCAACCACAAAAATTCGCATATCATGCTCGGCATGCTCGCACGCCAAACAACGACCAGCACGCCACACGCCCGCGTCCCACCACTATGCCACCGGTGAATATCTCAGTTCAGACACATGCGGACCGATCCACCCCCGATCTACACACGGCAATCTACACTTCCTTACGTACATAGACGCTGCCTCACGGCACGTCATACTGTACTTTATCAAATCACGGAACGAAGTCGGCATCATCATGACTCAATTATTTGCCCAACTCAAACACCGCAACCGTCTCCCCAAAATATACCGCACAGACAACGCCCGAGAATTCAAATCCAATCACGCGCTCCAAACCTACGCCGCTCTATAAATACAGTACGAAAACAACACACCTCACTAACCTCAAGAAAATTCCATCGCCGAAAGAATTAATCAAACCTTCATGAATGCAGCAAGAGCAAACTTAAACCACGCAAACCTACCTGCAACATACAGGGAAGACGCGATACGAGACGCTGCCTACAAATACAACGTCCTACCTCACGGCGCAAAAAACCAAGCACCATATACGCTGTGGTGCAACCAACGGGCGAAACCTAAACAACTCCTCATCTTCGGCCAGCTCGGGACCGTGCCGATCTACGGACACAAGAAGAAACTCGAGTCACGCAGCCGACCGGTACGCTATATGTACGCCAACAACCCCCGCTCGATCACCGTTGAACATACCCACACGCACCAATATCACACAGTCCGCACGCAGGACTTCCTCCCATACACCAAGTCACATGACCCAGCTATCACCACCAACGCCGTTCTTCGCGCCACCTCTCCCTCTTCCCCCACTCCACTACTCAGATAACCACGCCAGACCCCCGCACCAGACAAGAAACTCGCAATTAACGCGACGCGCACGAATGGGCGTGAGCGCACGACGCCGAACTAGACAAACTAGATGAAACAAAAACCATAAAATGGATCCCCGACAACATGATCCCCAAACACGAAAAATTAATACCGCTCACCATGACTTTCCGCTACATACGGGACCACACGGGAGCTTTCACTGACCGCAAAGCAAGATGCGCCGCAAGAGGCGACCGTATGACACCTGGAAAGCACTACGACCCCGCCCAAGTAACCACGCACATGGCGGACAAGACTACAGTACGACTCCTATTAGCCATAAACGCCTCCCGCAATTGGTCACTAGAACACATGGACATCAGTTCGGCACACCTCCATGAACGCTTCCCCCAAACGAAACCGGTATACATCAAACAACACCCCCGCTTCAATGGCACATTTAAACATCAAGGAAAAGTGGGACTCCTCATAAGGAACATATACGGCACACCACAGGCCGCCCGCATTTACCAAAACGGCCTCTTCAAACACCTAACTTCCGACGGATATCATCCCACCGAAGCCGACTCATGCCTCTTTTTCAAAAAAATCAAACAAAGGCACCATACTAGTAGCAATCAACATGGACCACTTTCTCTCTGTCGCCTCAACCCAATCCATGCAAGACGACCTACACACCACCCTCACGGCGTAGTACAAAATCAAGCGCCTCGGTTTCCCAGCCCAATACTTGAAATGGCACATACAACGTATGCCACAAGGCGCAATACACATCTCACAGCCGCAGGTAGCCACAGCAATACTCACGAAAACGGGAATGCTCACGGCGAACCCAAAACGCACACCACTACCCCCCAAAGCAGCATTCACCTTTGCATGTGACAACACACCACTGGACCAACATCAGGCCTTTCTGTACCGTCAAACAATAGGCGATCTGCGCTACCTAGCGGACAGTACAAGGCCAGACATACATCCAGCCGTCAACATGCTAGCCTCGGTAATGCACAAACCCGCGAAAGAGCACAAAGACCACCTCCACTGGCTCTTACGCTACCTCAGTGGCACAAAGGACCACGGCATCCTCTTCAAAGCCGCACCCAGAACCACCTCCCCAAGTCTCTGCACGTACAGCGACTCCGACTTCGCGAATGATCACGACCGCAAATCGCGATCCGGAGTCGTACACATGTTCCAAGGCGCACCCATAAGTTGGACATCAGCCCGACAGACAGTCGTCGCTGATTCCACGTGCGAAGCAGAGTACTTAGCAGCCACCGCCGCCACACAAAAGGTCCACTGACTCAGAAGGCTTCTCAGCGAAACACAAACGCCTGGTACTAAACCGACACCGCTCTTCGTCGACAACAAGGCTGCCATCCTTGTCGCCCCAAACTCGGCGCCCACCAAACGCCGAAAATTCATTGACGTCAAACATCACCTCATCCACAACCACATCCAAAGAGGAACCGTCGACATCAAACATATCCCCTCCGACGAAAACCTAGCCGACCACTTCACCAAACCACTCGGACCCCAACGTGCACAGCACCTCCTCCGTAACCCTAGCATCGTCGCCCCAAAACCCCCATTGGCGAACCCGGGGACTGTCTGACCGCACAATCACATTCGCCAACAGCCATTTCGTAGTGTCAGACCACACAGGACAGCCTGTCCTATACAGGACAGACTTAACACACGAGCGACGACGAGTAAACGAGGAGTAATCGGTCTCCTGTTCACACACTCCCAACCTTTCGTACATTTCATCCGGCCACGGAATCGGTGTGCTGTTGCGCTTTGTAATCCTGTTGAGTCCTCTGTAGTCCACCACCCCGCGAAGGGGCTCCCCAGAAGCCTTCACAAAAAATGGCGCGCCAAAGGGGCTCTTGCTTTGTCAGATGATCTTTCTTTTCAACACATCGATCAGGTACTCTCGCATAGCTTCAAGTTCTCACAGAGAAAGGCGATACAGACCCGGTGCGGAATCTTCTGGTGAGGGTCGATGACGATAGAATGGTCGACGCTACGTTCCGGTGGAAGCCCTTTAGAGAGCTTCGTGAGGAAGACATCCTCATACTCATCCAATATTTTATGCAGCCGGTCATCCCTCCCTCCCATCGTGCCTGTGTTCTGCAGGACAGAATTGATTTCCCGCACCCCGAACACGGCTACCTTTGTGCCATTCTTACCCTTCCGAAAAACTCGCTTGAATTGTTTGATGTTTATGTTTGTTACGGACAGTTTGTCGTTGTTTTCTGCTCTTGTTTCATACAGTGCTTCCCCATCGATGCTAACGGATCTCGATTCGTAACACGTCTTTGGTCGGACGTCTCTATTCCAAGGCATCCCTAATATCATATTGTAACGGACGTCTGCCAAAACAAACCTCGAAGTGTGATTTCCAATTTTGACTTGTACTTCTTCGACAACTTCGCAGCTGTCTTCGCTGTAGTGTTCTGACGAATGGTTCACGGCGATGCCCTCCTTCACTTGAGTTGTGCGATAGATTTTTCTCTGTTCTCTCTAATAAGATCGAGACTTAATATTAGTGTTTGCCCCATCGTCTTTCAGCAGCTCAGCCGGAACTCCATTCGCCGTTCCCCCGAAACAATTAAAGGTTCGAAGGAGATTTCTTGTCCATTTGAAATTCGTTGGACTGCACTCCGAGCACATCGATCTTCTGGGGCTCCTGTGCCAGCAAAGACGTCGCCATGGTTCCGTAATGCTCCGTGTCCTCCGATGCTAGACGAGTCACTACCCGATCCGTGTCAGGGATTCTGCGGTCTTCTGTATGCTCATGCGGGCATATGCGTAATATGGAATGATTTATTCTGTATTCGTTCAATGAGCTCACTATTCCCCCTGGTTAGCGTCAGACTCGGTCGCCTTAGCCTCTCCCATGAGGTTCGAAATTAAATCCATATTGTTTCCCACAAATGTTCTCGCGTCATTCTTCTTACGTATTGGGCATTTGCGGATAGAACATCCAGTCTTTTGACAGTAAAATCATGGAATATTGCGGACATCCTCTTCTCTCTGGCGTTGTTTCTCGGTTTTGCAACGCTGGTATTAGATATGTCCATTGGAATGGGACCTACACTGGAGGGTAAAACACTGACATAGATCAGTGAAGAGGACGCGGAACTAGTGTACTTCGTGATGGCTCTTTTGGCTGCTTCGACATTTGAGGCGTCCGTCATGAGTTCGCTGAGGTCCTGATAGTCTTTGGTACACAGATCAGTGCGGATGAAAGGCTTCAAACCGCGGCGGTACCTGTCGATTTTTCATCTACAGGAATGCCAGGTATATCGATCAGCATTTTGAGAAACGGTTCGATGTACTGATAAACGGACTTCTGCTGGCCCCAAACTGCAAGTTTGTCACGGGATAGCCGGACTGTGTTGATAGGAGTAAACATCTTTCTGAGTCTCAACTCTTGGTCCCATGTGGTTATCGAACTATCTGAACTGACTACTTGGTACCAATCATAAGCACTGTCAGATAGGTAACTAAAAGCAACATTCATTCTCCGAACATGGGGAACTTGAGAAAGATACAACTTCTTGTGTGCAATAATCGAATCCAAGGACTCATTCGGGTTGCCGGAGAACGATTCCGGTTTGTTGATGAAAATCCTTTTGGCGGAGTTCTGTGCGAGGCTGAGCGCCTCATTTGCGGTTTGGGCTTCATTGCGTATTTGATTCTGACTTTGTTGCATCCCAGTGATGACGGTATTTGAGGCATGTAGTTTTCTCTCCAATTCCTGGATATTAAGCTGCATTTGCTGCCACTGAGCCTGCATCTGATCACTCAGGGTGCCTGATCTTCTTGCGATGCTAACTGCTGAGGATGCACCTGTACACCTCAACTCTTCCTCCCTGGTTCTAAGAAGGGAAGACATAACACGTTATCACTGTACTGTGTTGACAGCAAAGATAGAGTGGATTCGGTATAATCCGACCCGTAGTCAATAGCCCTATCTAATAAGTTACAGTGTTGATTTCCTCAATTCAGCAGAATTGAGGCCGACTACCTCACATAATCTGGAACGCACTGAGATGGTATCTGCAGATACAAAGTAGTATAAATTAGGTCTCGTGCAGCAACTCTAAGGAATAAAAACACACAACTTCAAGAAAAAACAGTATGGATATCTTCAAGGAGGAGGACGGCTGGAGGGAGGTGCTTGTAGAGGTGTTCCGCGGGGGCGGGAGCGGGGGCTACTACTTGTCTACTTATACTATTTGTTGCAGCGTAAAGCTCTCCAATAATTCTAAGATAACTCTCCTGGTGTGTGACATGAATTATTTCTTGCCTCTCCATGAATTATTTGGAATAAGAATGTGAGAGTGACACATGACACGTTGCACCTGGTCCCTTTCCCAGAGGCTCTTACCCAGAGCTCAATGTTGATCCAATGGCGATGAAGTCTTCTTTTCCTGCTGGGGAGAAAGTGTTTTCAAATGAAGGTTGTAAGGATTCGACCTGGCTTCTAGGAAGCAATGTTGAATGAGCAAACCGGAAGATTATGGCTACTGTTCGTGCAAGGGAAGAAACTGGGAATTGCCGTTTTATCAGTCGTCCTACTATGCTACCGCTTCCGACACGGCATTCTGCTTCATTCCGATTTTTCGTGCCATCGCGAACCTAACACAGTTAATGATAGAGCAAGGAAGCCGGCTCCTTCAAATTGAGTATGCGAAATAGTCTCTGTCTCTCATCAAAGCCATAGTTACAAAATTACGGTGGCTTGGTATTGAGTTTCCATGCGTCATAAAGTGTATGTTGTAGTTTTCACCAGTCCCATGCTGTATCATTAGTATGTGGAATCATATTTTAAACAATATAGAATGCATGGCGTTGCCCGTAGCGATCTAGAGCTGTCTTGGTGGCGTTCTTGCGAGACGCACGAGCAATCTTTACACCATCGCGACGAATTGTTTCAAATATTGGCTATCTCCGGAATCCCAGGCCAGTACGTTTCCACTGTGACCAAAAAACCACAGTCAATATGCAACCACGCACGGTGAAAGTACTCGCTCAGAGCAGAATTCTCATGAAGGCGCCTCTAGAAACTCAACTGCAGAAATATCGCAGCGTAACCCATCTACTGGGTGGTGGTTTACTGAAACTTGTGGAAGTGTCGCAAGAGTTGCGGTGAACTGACAGGCGTCTGTGACTCACATTCATCGATATACTTCTCACAGACTGTGAGACGTATATCGATGAATATATGTCTTTTGTCTCGTGTGAGGCCGAATGCCGTGCTCACGGCTGACTTCTCAATCACTGAATCGGTTTCGGGTATACACCGTATCGAACAAACAGAGTTCATCCAGTGTGGTAGCCAGGATCCAAGCACGACCGGGATGCGGCTTTGCCCGAGGATCAGCGCTAGAAAACTTGTGAGGCAAGATGGTTGGATCTGGCCTCCTCGCGATCCGCAGTACACCATATCCACCGAGCGTGTTTCTTTGTTCCATTCACAGAGGGTCAGAGATCGAGGCTTTCCCTTCGGCTTTATTTCTATGTGAAAAGTGTTGAACCACTGCAATCGCACAAGATAAACAGTGAGTTTCTTTTTTTCAATTCAAGAAACAAGAACAGAAAAGCCATGGTGCTGTAACGTATAGTACTTAAGTAATGTTTACTTGATTCTTTTTTATAATTTTGAGCATCTGGGAAAGACACAGTATCACATATCAACATGAAAGTTAAGTAGTGCACTAACTTTCCTACAAATTTCCATGCCATCAGAATTTTAAGAGATTCTTTTTTAACTCTCACGATGCAGCTTGACTGGGTGCACAACCGTATGCTTTCGGAAGGCTCGGATTTCAAAGTTTGGTATATTGTCTTGGAAAAAAGCCGGGTTGCAATCCAGAACGGTATTCATCTTAGACTCAACCGGCTGGCACTACCCTTTGCTTAGTGTTGTTATAGTCCGAAACAATTATGTGTAGAATTAGAAGGCATAATCAGATTATGGCTCCATGAGCATACGAATCGTATGACATACTTGTCATATGGACTATGGAAATCGACGGAGAGATTTAAATATAACAAGTGGATGTGTGATTTACGTAAGAAAAGCTGTGAGGCCTTGCAGCCAATTATTTGCATGTAATTACGGAGTGCTAGCCATAAAACCATTTGGAAAAACGCTTCCAGGAGGTTCGTCTCTGATAATCAAGGTCATGCTGCGACATAGCATCCGCTGAACAAGAAAATATCCAAAAGGACAGCATTCTGTTAAGAATTCCGGTTTAATCAAATATGATTTTCACAGCTTGTACATCAACTGAGCAGTACTTGAACGGTCTTGGAATGGAATAAGTGGGTTTTTCAGAAAATTAGATGAAGCACTGTGTGAAAAGAACTGCGCTTCGCCCTTCCATTGAGCAGTTGTTTATGAATGAAGGCGGACTCATGGCACTGTCGAATCCAGAACTTGGTGGTATGCGATTCGTTTCTATAACTTTTTAAAAAGGAGGGTTGCCTATAAGTTCGTAGGTTTCCCTATAAAAGGAGCAAAGAACTGGATTTGTGTCGTTACCAGGTACCGCACTTCAACTCATTCCACAAACAAACTCTATCTTCAGTAGCATTTTAACACAACCACAAGAGATGGCGGGTAACAATATGGGCTTATGGGAATTTCTTCGAGTGAACGAACATTTTCATACGAGAGAGAGAAATCCGGATAGACCCCATCACCCTATTTTGGTTGCGCGAATTTGCGCGGAGGTTATACAGGCTTTGCAAGACACCATAGTACACATGAGTGAGCAAAAGCAAGAGACCCTTGAAAGTAGCGGCCGACCCTCTTCATCTCGAAGACGACGAAATTCAATTGAGGACGAAAAATGCTCGATCTGTTTCGAAAAATTGCATGCTCAGACCAGAGTGGAGACCGTTTGCGAGCATTATTTCCATATCCACTGCATTTTCATTCATTTCAGAGCTCAAGAAGATCCAGAATGTCCTTTGCGATGTGACATTATCGACGATAGGTTCATGATGCACGAACTCAAAAAGGTAATCAAGAAAAGAAAAGATCGTGACCTTGATGATGCATATGATAACTCTCTTTACAGAAAGATTAGCGTTTGGGAGGATATGTATGAGTATGGGCGTCAGTGCCAACGATATGTTGGGCGCAGACTGTTCAGATCCAGGACAAGTCGGACTGAGTTTGAGAACCTACGTACAGTAGTTCTCTCTTCGAGAGACATGTATTGCTAACTCGTAGCTGTTTGAATTCTTAAGACAACAAAGATCAGTGCTGCAACTTGAGTAATACACGTGAAAGAGGGAGGGCAAGTTGTTGCAAAAAGCAAACTTCAGGCCACGCTTCTTTCACTTTATTCCTCGCGGAGCACAGGATTTTATGCAACCGATCCCATGGCTTTGTGGTTTATAGACGCGATTACCTGCAAGGCTACAAGCCTGCTAATTAAATCATGCATTTCATGAATTTTGTCAACTGTTGTGCACCTCAATGTGCCATGCAGTTGCATTGCTTAATTGCATTGCCTAAACGAGATTCCGCTTTGCGGCAATTCTGCCACTCATGGAAGGACGAAACGGAGAGATGGGACTGAGAACGAACAGGACAGGAACATAGAAAGTGGACATAGAGGAAAGGAAGCATCTTTCGGTAGGAACATTTGGAACTGTTTGTCATCCTGTTTCGTTTCCTAGGTCTCATGGAACTTCTTGCGTGCGAGGCCAGAGAATTTTTTTTTGTAGAGGTGCTGACTTCCTCAACACCTCATAAGCTATTAATGTGTCATTAGACACACACATATATACAATGCACCTGTTTATACCCCAGTTTCATAGACAATTTCGGAGTTGTCTGGAAAATCCACATTCCGTTGTCGATCAGTGTTTTGGCAAAGACTACAGCACAAACGGCTGATTGAACGAGCTTTACTAAACTTTTGAGTATCCTCGTTTTGTAAGTTGGCTACAGTAGCTGCAAACATCATGTCGTAGAGTCAGTGTATGAGTCCAGCACGGTTGTAGAGAATTGAATACTTTTTGACTACGGCATGAAAGTTGCATCATCTGCCAAAAAGCACAGTATGCATACATTGTTAAAACGTCAACGCGGTCATCATTTTCCTACAATATTTGCCTGCAGTAGAAGCAGCTTGGGTATTATTGTAACCATATAGCCGCGTTTGAATATATGGACTGGCCAATTCCAGCAAGGAGATTTCAAATGGCATACGTTGAGGTCAAATGACCTCAATTAAGGACATTTTGGCACGTACGGTACACGCTGGAAATCCTTGCCACCAGAGCATAGATGTAGACAACTAACTGTGATAGAAGAACTATCAAAGAGAGGAACGGTCATGGAAAACTCTTCAATACACGTAAGCTTCTGCACGTCCAGCAGCCCACGGGCATTCTCCTCGCCAAGCTAATTGGATTCACGATAGTTCGTAAAGTAGTGCACACCAGTCCAGTTTCGGTCGATACTGATATTCGAGCAGACTTTATTGAGCTCGCCCTCGACGGTCAGCTTTTCATTCATACTTCCCACCATATCCTCCAATTTGCTTCCATCTGTTGTGGGCACGTACGCAAAGTACAAACGTGCTCGTGGTCAAAGTAAGACTTGAGGAGGGTTTTACACGCGCGGGCGACAGTAACACGCCCTGCACCGTACGCCGGATGCATGGGACCGTCCTCTCGGAAGGTCAAAGGCCACAAATATGCCCTTTCGGAGGTACCCGTCGGGGAATAGTCATCGCGGCGGCTGTTGCCATAGTCCTCTTTCATGTTATGTTCGCCGTTGCGCGTGGCAACACGATTGAGAATGTCCTTACCCGGGTCGTCGTACAGCAGATGGTCATTGGCGAAGAGCGGACCCTCGCAGTTTTGATGGTAGCGCTCCACACGGCCAATGGCAGACTCCAGGCGTAGACGGCAATGGGTGTTGTAATTTTGGAATCAGACGGCCTTGAAGGGTCTAGTAGCGACCTCTGCACACAGGGTGAGAATATGCGGCGGGCCGAATAAGGCGGGGCCTTGCTACCTGTCGATGTCATCACCCTTCTGGAAAGGCAGGCCCTTGTCAATGTTGGATATCACTACTACATATACTGTGCACATCCCTCTCCGCCTGTTTCCTGGCCTGGGGACACTCCCTTTTATCACAGTCAGGAAAGGTGTGCACTTCTGGAAAGGCAGGCCCTTGTCAAAGGGGGTCTTTTTAACTGAGCATGATAATGGACTCGTTCAAATAAGCCTGATACGGCGCATCATGATGGACATTAGTGGGCATATCCCTCGGGGTGCCAATAAATCTAAAGCCTTTGCCCTCCTCGTACATGCCCCTTCCCCGCATGCTTCGCCGTTCTACCCATCAAGCCAGGTCTCCCACGTGGTCATATACTCGTGCCCCTCAATGGCGACTCCAACGCGCTGACCCATTCTCATTCCCCCTTACTGGATGTGGCCCTCCGTGCCCTGGAGCGCGTTACCCAGGCCCTTGGTTCCGTCAACCAGAAACTAGAAGATGTACGGCCCCTTTTTATCGCCAGTGGTGTTTCGGCAGAAGACGGTCTAGTGTGGGCGGTGAACGGGCCTCGCATGCGCTTGTGCTCGGCACTAACGCAGTTGGGTTCCCGCATGACAAGCGGTCCCACTCGGTGGCGTTGAGGCTGCGGATGGCGGCGGCATGGACGGGGTTTATCGCTAGCTCCGAGAGGCGGACGTGGGGCAAAAAGAGCCATGCAGTAGTTGTCGGTCATGTCTATGGTTGAGCTCCGGCGACGCTCGCGTCGGGGCCGGCAGCACGGTGGGGGCCTGAGAGTCGGGCCCGTGCAGGTCGTAGACGTTGCCCCGGCCCATGGCCTCCCAGGCGCGGGCATCGGCGACGCGAAGCCGATGGACTTGCACGCGATGCCGCTGCGGAAGCGATCTTCATCGGACACGCAGTGGCCGGGGCCCGGCTGATGGCCGAGCGGGATGGCTTCGAAGTCCGCTGGGGCGCCGGAGTTGATGGCCGCAACGAAGAGCTTGTGGTGTTTCGGGTGCGTGAGCGAGCTAGTGCCACGGATGTTCGTGAGGCCCTTGGTGAAGTTGGCTAGCAGCAGGGGAGCCCCGGGGTTTCGCCTCTCACAAATTTCATGGAACCGGTCCACTTGTACAGCACCCTGGCTCTACTTGCGGTGCATCGTTGTGTTTATAAAAGGCATCCTGGAGACATTGCACTGGGCGCTTTGACGTGCCTCTTCGTCGGACATTCACGCTGCCGCCCTCCAAGGTAAAGTGCGAATATCTCACCAATCTTTGTTATTCATACAGAAATGCTCACAAGACACGTCCTCCTCCTTGTCCTCGTCGCACTCGAAAAACTCGCCCCTGGGCGCAAAGAGATATGGCATACGTGCACTGTAAAGAAGTGCAAGTCGGTAAGCAACCGTCATTTTCGCAAATCGCGAACTGCACATCGCCATCCCGACCCACCCCGAAATACAATACGGAGATATTGTGGAATTTATGCATCCGGCCGCTTGCTCGCATCAGCAGTCCAGCACGACCAGTGTCCGTCAGAAAAAGGAAGTCTTTCCATCGAACGTCACCCTGCACCACGCGAAGGATCCCCTGCTCCCCTCCCCCCGCCCTTTATTTGGTGTGCCGCCAACGTCATGCTCATAGAGCACATGTAGAACCCACTTCATCGTCTTCGGGCTTGAGTCGCATGTCATTCGCCCCGTTCAAAATCTATTCGCGACTGTATATGCATCATGCACCAGAGAACGTGACAAGTTTTGGACGCCGGGGCGTCCGAGAGAACGCGACAAGCTTTGGACGCCGGGGCGTCCAAAGCTTGTCGCGTTCTCTGGTGCACGATGCATATACAGACGTTGCCTTTGGTGCTAGTACTAGCCCATGGCACAAGGGACGAAGCCGCGATTCACATTTTCCCCGAAGGAGATTGGCGAATGTATGGGATAGTGAGAATGCCTCTGTACTTCACGCAGCGCGTCACCAATCCAACAACTCGTCATATGTCATGCTTCCTACAACCGTAGTCAAATACAGCAAAAGCAAGCGCGTTCTATTTCGAATGGCGAGGCAGTGAGGCTAGGGTGGGAGAGAGAGGTACTGTTCTTTGCACCACATGGAGAAGAGGACCTGGGAACGTTCGAACCGGCGAGTTCCGCGCAGGATACTGTCTGAGTTGCTTTCGGTCTCTCAGACGCATCGACTCAAAAAAAAAAAAAAAAGTCTTCATACGTACATGCTCTGGCAGTCCAGCACGCCATGCTCCCAAAGCCACGCGTCAACAGCGCGACGCGACCTGGCGCACAGGAGTTTCCGCCCTCGGAGAATCGCGATGGAGAAGCGAGTGAGGGTTTTCGTTTGTTGGCGGAAGCCGGTCCGTTTCAAAACAACTAATTTCGGAAATTTTCTGAAGCTGCACTGTGTGTTTAAACAGTTTCCAGACACTTGAGTGACACGTTGCGTAGCGCTATTGTAGCGCGTGTGGCACAGCATCGTTCGCAGCTGGCAAAACAGATTATTTCACCGCCATCAATCCTCTATAACAACACTGCTGGTTTGTGACATGGATGCTTCAGGAATGGGGCGGTCAGAAACCTTCACGGTCTCTACCTAATAACCTAACTCTTTGGAAGCCAATCAAATCATGGGTGAGGAATCGCTGCCGTCCTGCTTCTATTTGTGACACGTGTCTCGCACGCAATGTCCACGTGAAAAGACAAATCACATCCCTCGCCAATCACACAACAACTGCAGACAGCCTCCATTCGATCGCTGTCGTATCTTACACGTGTACATATCCCCTCCACGGTATTTAACACCGTCGTCGCTCCTTCCCTCAGTAAACATGACTAAGGTCTTGAGTCTCTCCTACAATCGCGATTGTGATGCCAAGATCAGACTGATGCCTCCGACCCCCGAAGGTGGTCAGAGCCACGGCGGCTTTATTTTGCGTAGGGAATGGGGGCGCCTTACTGGCGGTGCCCTATCTTTGGGTGCTGCCTTGTCTGGGTGTAACAGTGCTGCCTTGTCTGGGTGTAACCACAGCGATACCATGTCTTTTCATCCCCATCCATTTTGAGCCTCTACATATATTCCTGAGAACCGCATATCATATGTTTGTGTCTCGGCATTCAAACTGTGTGCCTTCGGAAGAGGTGATCTCCCACCTTTCCCCAAAGCTCATTTCAGTAGCTCAAGTGTGGGGATGCGGCATGGGTGCGCCATGTGAAGCTATTGCACCTTGTCGTGTACCGCGATGTGGAGGACATGCGTAACACGCTTTGCAGCGTCCATTTGATTTCTGTAGCACCACTGGTTATGTGCACCTGTCCGCCCACGTGTACGAAGCACTCATATCTTTACGCCCCACCACTGCCCCATGTCTATCCCTCCAGCTTGCCCCTCTTCGTTTTCATCCTTTCTCCTTTTTTCCTTTCTCAGATCAGAGAAAAGAAAAAGGAAAAGGAAGAAATGCGAACGGGCGAGCGGTTGGCGTAGATACGGCTTGACTTGAGATGGGCGCGACGCACGGAGAAAAAAAAAACAAGAGGAAATTAGAAATCGGAAACGTACAAAACTTTGAAAATGGTGGCGGGTCGGAGAGAACAGTGAGAAAGATTGATTGAGATGGTTACGGAGTTGGGTAGGGACAGCGAGACGGAGGCCGCGACAGAGGCCGAGACGGAGAGGGAGACAAGGGAAGGTACAGAGATCAAGACGGAGGAATGGGCAGAGGCCTAAACGGAGGCCGAGTAGAGGCGGACACGGGGCTGGAGGCGGGGATGGAGGCGGAGACGGACACAGAGACGGAGAAGAGAAAAGCTGATGCACATTGGTTGTAGAGAATTGCAGACCAAGGATTGCCGGAAGGCCGCAGACTGATCACCACAGAATTTCCGGATAGCTTGCCCTCCTGACTGGGTTGCCAGCCGGCAGACCATCGTTAGACAAACCAAGATCCCTCTTTCACATACTCGTCAAAGAAACAAGTCAAGTTGGTGAGAGAAACGTAGATGGGGTATTGGAGAAAAGAGCAAGGTAAGCGGGACGGAGAGAGCAAGGAGAATTAAAATGACGGCGAACGGAAAAGTGAATGAGAATGGAAAGAGCGAGGGAAAAGATAAACGCGGTCAGTGGCGCAGGATGGTTATGAAAAGGGAAACGGAAACGGAACGAAGATGGATGAATGTGGAAAAGGAAAAGGAAAAGGAAAAGAAAATGATGAGTATGGAACAGGGAAGGAGAACAAAGGAGATAGAAAAGTGGAAAAGAGGACAAAAATAAAAGGTGGGGATGAACATGGAAGGGCGTGGGAAAAGAAAGCATAAATATGGGATGTGGAAGGTTAGGGAAAGAGGGATACATATGGAAGGAAATGGAAAAGGGAAAGGGGGGTAGAAAAGGACATAAATAGAGGAAGGGAATGTTAAGGAAAGGGGAATAAATATAGAAAGGAATGGAAAAGGAAAGAGGGATAGTTATGGAAAGGGGAAAGGGGAAAGGGAAGGGGGAAAGTAGATAAACATGGAAAGAATAGGGGAGGGGAATAGATACAGAAAGGGGAAGATGAGGAAAAGGGAGTGGGAGATGGGTTGAGAGTGTGGACGGAAAGGTTTGTGAAGCGGAGAAGGGAGGCGATGGTCTATTTAAGCGCTTGGGGATTCCTTTCCGTGGAATGCGAAAAGCGGCTTGCATTGAAAAGTGCAGACGAGAGAATTAGAATTTGCATGCGTTCACCGCAGATGAGTTTATACAGGAAAGGTGACAACGAATGGGGTCAACTTAGACAGAGGATGTGATTGGATGTGGGAATAGCATTTGGTCTCCTAGGTTCCCTTCACAGAACGAATGACGAATGAACAGCAATGTGTAAGTATTGCACATGTACGAAGCGGACATCGTGCGTGACGGAGATCATATCTACGCCAGGAAGCACGACGGTTTGTCGCACGAGTGAGACGAGACGTGTGCGCAGCGAGCGTAAGCCGAAAAGAAAATTTCTCTTGCCCCA
Source organism: Chondrus crispus (assembly GCF_000350225.1). NCBI lineage: Eukaryota > Rhodophyta > Florideophyceae > Gigartinales > Gigartinaceae > Chondrus > Chondrus crispus. The sequence goes on from NW_005179341.1 coordinate 32,669, forward strand.
TGTCTGCGATGCAACTATGAAAGAACCGAACCGAACCTCGTCTTAATTGAACTATTGTCTTGCCACACCCACGAACACATTATGAACTCAAACGTTGTGATGATACCCATACACATGGACACATAGCACACATCATACACGTACCACGATCCACCGACGACGGAGTGAGACCGCTAGTGTCTAGGTGACAAATGGCCTCATATGAGGCCAGTTTTTAGGCGGGCTTTTGCAATTCGAATAATTGTAGAAATTTATCGCTACTGTAGTGAAAAGCTTACGACTAGAGTACTAAACGTTGGCAAACCAGAAAACATTCAATTCCGTATCTCAGTCTTCCCTAATCAACACTTTCGTCTTCCTCTTCCCAAAATTTCTTCAAAATGGTGAGCGTCAATGATCCTCGAATTATTGCAGGTAACCGCGTCCACACTCGTGCAAGACTGCTCACAGCTCAGAGTAAATGTCGTCGCATGTATGGAGCCTCCTGGAAGATCAAGTTGGTCACGGGAACTGTCATTAGCATGAAAACTGACAAAGTGAAGGGTTGCAGTGTCACTTCAGTCAGAGCTAAATGGGAATTATCAGATGGCGTCAAGGAAGTCACGCTTCGCATAGCTAACATCAAGGCTGGTGAAGTGATGGACCTGATCGATGACGGTCCTGAAGATCATATCCATCAAGAAACTGAACATTATGCGCAACCGGAGCCTACAGAGGACCGCGTGACGCCACTGGAAGGAGCACTCAGCCCGAGTACGAGAATCTCCGAGAGTGACGAAATGGATTCCCAAGATGGCCTCATGAATGTCCACGGCCGGGCCTGGAAGTGTGAGGAAGTCACGATGCATTTAAATGGTATAACACCGCCGAGAAGATGGAAGGTGATTGGACCGATTGATGAGATTATATCCCGTGGTCACAGTCCATCTCAAATGCATCCCATGGACTACTTCATGTGGATGTTCCCACAGGAGCACTTGGCATTAATGGTTTCCTACACCAACGATGCAATGGAATCAAGGGGACTTCGCTTGACTACAAGAGGTGAAATTTTGAAGTTTTTCGGGGTGCTAATCCTTATGACTCGGATTGAATTCAGCACCAGAAGGTCTCTTTGGAGCTCACAGGAAACTAGCAAATATCCCCCGCAACCTCAATTCGGAAACATCATCTCCCGCAGAAGATTCGAGGAGCTTCGTCAGAATGTCACGTTCAGCTTTCCAGCTGACTTAAATGACAGATGGGGTATGATCAGGGACTTCATGGTCGCAATCAATGATCACAGAGCATCACATGTGATTCCATCACAGAACATCTGCGTTGATGAAAGTATGTCACGCTGGTATGGACTTGGAGGAGATTGGATTGAAACCGGTCTTCCTCATTATGTGGCTATGGACCGAAAAACCGAGAATGGCTGTGAGTTGAAGACTGCTGCATGTGGAAAAAGTGGAATCATAATAAGAATTGAGAACGTCGTCTCAGCTGAGGAGACTTCTTTAAAGGATTTTGAAAGTGACCACTTACACGGAACCGCAGTGACTTTGAGGTTGTTACAGCCATGGTTTCACACCAATCGTGTTGTCTGCGCGGATTCGTACTTTGCTTCTGTCCACACGGCTGAATCACTTTATGAGAAAGGTCTTAGATTCACAGGTGTAGTGAAGACATCTACCAAGAAATATCCGATGAAATATCTATCTCATCTGGAGATTGCTGAAAAGGGAGAGCACGTCACACTGGTTTCGAAGCCGGTGGCCGGGCCTCATCTCATGGCAGTGATGTGGGTGGACCGAGACCGCAGATACTTTATTAGTTCTGTCGGAACATCCAACGAAGGAACTCCAATCTACCGCGAGAGATGGCGTACACGTCATGGCGTGACAAGAAAAGAGGAATTGTCTATCCGTATTCCCTCAGTCTGTGAGCAGTATTATGAAACTTGCTCTCAGATTGACCGCCACAACAGATCTCGTCAGGATGATCTCGGCTTGGAAAAGAAGTTCGAAGTCAAGGAGTGGTCTATGCGTGTCAACACTTCTTTATTGGCCATTTGCGTTGTGGATGCATGGAAACTGTATGCAGGTGCAAAAGGAGATGGTTCTAAGATGTCTCCAAATCAGTTTTATTGTGAGCTTGCTGACCAGTTGATTGATAACAAGTATGATCGTATATCGTTACGTCAGCAAGAATCAGACAGTGCTGTTGAAGATGAAGATGTTGGGTTTGGCAGTGGAATTGGTACTCACCTAACTCCAACCACTCGCAAGCGAAAAAGCGCATCCGGCGAGGAGACTTGTGCTCTTTATCAATCCAGGTGCAATATTTGCAAAGGTACAAAAAAGTCAAAGTTTATTTGCTCAGCCTGCAAGGTATATTTTGACAAAGAAGTATACCTTTGTCATCACCAGACTGGGCGTGACTGTTTTAAGAAACATGTCGACGAACGTCACGATCTTACTGACAAAGGTAAGTACTACTAGTGCTTAAAGCGTTCTCGGCCATTAAAACTGACTAAATGGGTCAGCATTTGAGTAAAATAGAGCAAAAGAGATAAAAACTCCTTTTGCCCCCTATGGTTCTATCCTGCGTCTAAAGACTTGCTTGGAAGACCTGCAGCCGTGTCGGAATGCCCCTTTATGAGATGTCACCGTATTCAATCTCATGTTCGAGTGGGCGCTATAAAGCGTCCTGGGCTGCAGGTCACGAACAAGAACCATCGAGATCCCCGAAGGGATTTTTCGACCACTAAAGTGCTCAGCGAGGAGTTGAACCCCGGCCTCTAAGACTCAGCGATCCGTGCAGACCACTGAGCTGGCTTTTCAGTTACTAACTAGTCGTTTATAGTTGTCTTTATAGTCGTTCAAAGTTCTACTTCGTAAAAATTGTGCTCCTTTTGTTCTATACTTGCGAAAATCTTAAATTTTGTTTAAATTTTACTGTAGAGCATTTGACCTCATATGAGGTCAAGGGTGACCTCATATGAAGCAAATTGCCGGTCGTTTAGACACTAGACTTATTGTAGAGGAAGACAGATCACGAGTAAAGACGAGGCTATCGTTCCTGCACCACAGGTTATGGACCCTACGCAACAACCACTGCAAGACGATCACCACAACGCGGGAAGCCACCTCCCCCGACGATCACCCCGCCACCAGACAAGACCCCAAGCGCCAACCCACACCGGCAGTCTTGTATACGTCCCCGGAACACCACCAGCGCCTCCACAGAACAGTGTAGAGAGCCCGCACACCACAGCGCCTCCACCCAGTGTCGAGAGCAGCCAAACACAGCCAACAAACATGCCATATGAAGAAGGATCTGGCACCACAAATCACAGTATCCTGACAAAACTGCCCTCCCTACGCCCCAACGGATACAACTTTCCCTCGTAGAAGCAAGCTCTGAGCGACTTAGCAGTAATCAATGGCATGGAAAATGTACACCACACCAGAAGAAAGCAATCCGCTCTACGCAGCATACAGAGGCAACAGAGCCATAATGTGCATGGAAATCACCAACTCAGTGCTACCAACATTCGAAGCGACCGCAGATCTAGAAATGGACGCACCACCACTCTAAATCGCGCAAACCATCACCGACCACTTCCTAGACACGACAACCACGGCTCATCTCCTCCTTAAGCAGGAAGCCGAACACACGATCCTCACACACACCACAACACTGGAGGAGTATATCGCAATGCACGATACAGATACGGACGACCAAGAACAAATGGCTTAACGTACCAGCAATAGCGAATCCGCACATCAAAAAGAACCTCCTATCATTCCGTGATATAGCCGCACAGTGGGGAGCGGTCACCTTCTACCCCAACACAGCACATGTGATAAACACAAAATCAAAGCCCCTGGCAGTTGTAGCCACCGCACAGTACGGAAAAAGCCTATACGATCTCAACGTGGCACACCATAACCCCCGCGCACTAGCTACAAGAGTGATGCCGCACCAGAGGACAAAGACAGAAAGGAGAATGCCACCAAAACCCACCAAGCAAAGTGCACCACCAACGGCGGCACCTCCGTCACGCACTGCAGCACCCCCCCCCCCCGAATTAGTAGCCCCCACACAATCGGAAAACTAATCTCAATGCAGAGGCAGCACAACCCCGCCCCAACCCCCCCTGACACTGTCAATGCCAAAACACAGCATGAGCACCACCATTGGCACATGGTCTTCAACCACATCAGACCACCCACACTTCAGCAAATGGCAAAACGGAAACTCATACCAAACCTCCCCAAAGCCCTTGCCAAGACACTCCCCGCAATAATATGCACAAGCTGTGTCAAAGCGAAACTCCACCCAGCCCGCCACCGTCGAAAGCAACACCGATACAAGACGGGAGAAGCCCTCAGAAGCGATATATGTGGCCCATTCCCCACACCATCAAGACAAGGCAACCAATACTTTATGACCGTCATAGACACCAACTCCAGATACCTCATTATCACGTTCCTCCAAAAATGCGACCAAGCCCCAGATCACCTCGACAATGTCCTGTCGCACCTGAACAAAGGACCGTACCCAAAACCACGTACACTGCACACTGATAATGCAAAATAGTACCTAGCAAGCCACACCAAAGAAGTGTACAAAGCCAACGGCGTACAGCATACCACCACGGTCCCCTATACGCCCCAAGAAAATGGAATAGCAGAAAGAGTAAATCGCACAATCATGAACGCAGAAAGAGCGTCACTTCACCACACGGGCCTGCCAGACTACCACTGGGAATACGCAATAAAGGACGTAGCATTCAAATACAACCACACTCTCCATCTGAGAGTGATCTTTGGACAATTGAGACACGTCCTACACATCACCAGCAAAACACTGGTACGCAAGCTTCATGCACGAGCACTCACGGTGCGATACCTCTACGCCACAGACCCCCAACACGTCATGGTCATCAACACACATGATGGCAAGACACGACGCATCCGAACCGTTGATTTCAAGGCATATCACAAAGAGTTAGACCCCACACACAACGTCCACGTCCTCTTTAAGACATTCGCACCCCAGCCAACACCAAAAGATATCAATGCCACATCCCCTGCCCCCATGCACCACGGCCAGGCCAGAAACTAACAAGATGCACACATGTGGGAAAAGGCCCACAACAAAGAGCTCGACAATCTGGACAACAACAAAGTTGTACTATGGCTACCCCCAACACAAATCCCCGAACAAACCAAAACCAATACCGCTGACAATGGGGCACCGCTACAAAAGAAACGAACAAGGGGTGATCACCGAAAGAAAGGCACGATGCTCAGCGAGAGGGGACAAAATGATACCGCACATACACTTCGACCCAGAGAAAACGACAACATACATGGCAGACAAAACAACTGTCCGCCTCCTCTTTGCATTGGCGGCATCATTCAACATGCACATCGAGCATATTGACATTAAAGAAGCCTACCTTCATGAGAAGTTCGACCACTCAGGACGCGAACCAGTATACGTACGCCAACACCCGAGGTTTGACCGGTCATTCAAACATCAACACAATGTGGGAAAGCTCCACAAAAATATCTACGGCACCCCAGGAGCAGGACAAACATACCTCAGTGCGGTCTTCAAGCTCCTACACCAGCACAAATTCACCCAATCTGAAGCAGACATGTGCCTGTTTCACATACGCACACCCCACCACATAATCATAATATCTGTTACCATGGAGGACTTCACGGTAATCAGCACGTCCAAACAGCTCCAAAAAAATTTTGCAACCATCCTTACCACAGCATACAACATCAAACAACTTGGAGAACCAGCACAACTCCTAGGATGGACAATCCAAAAATTCCCAGACGGAGCGATCCACGCGTCATAACCCAACGCCATACAGTACATGGTCAAAAAGGCAGAAATGTACATGTCCAACAGCAAACCCACGCCATACCCAGCAGTTGCAAATCGATGCTGAGGACGGAGGATGACGAACCAATGCCAAAAATCACAAAGATATATCAGCAGCTGCTAGGAGACATAAGATACATAGCAGATTCAACCCGACCAGATATATACTTCGTGGCAAATAGGTTATCAGTCGCAGCCAAAAACCCCACCACCCGGCACTGGAACGCCCTCAAAGGGCTAATTCGATACTTCAAACACACACAGCACCATGGATTGCTCTACAAAGCCAGAAAACACAACGCGAACACAGCTGCTCTCACCAGCCACCTCGAAACGTACAGCGACGCATATTTTGCCGCGGATGTCACCAACAGGAAATCCATATCTGGAATGGTCCATCTCTACAACGATACGCCAATATGCTGGGGATCAATGAAGCAAACAATCACAGCCCTATCAACATGTGAGGCCGAATACATAGCTGCCACGTCAGCAGCTCAACAGACAACATGGATACGAAGACTCCTCAAAGACTTTGACATGCTCCCCTCAGGACCAACACCGTTCCATATCGACAACCAATCGGCCATACGTGTAGCAAAGAACAGTGGCCCCACGAAACGCCAAAAGCTCATAGACCTCCCCCACCACTATCTCGCACACCAAACGAAACAAAAAGCGATCCACATCAAGCATGTTCCCGCCAACGACATGCTCGCAGACATCCTCACAAAGCCACTCACACCCGCGCCATTCACCAAACTAACGAAGCAGCTAAAAGTCTGCACCCCCACCCCCCTGCCCCATGCAAAAAGCACACGAGGCATCGCCCCACAGCGACGGGGGAAGTGTGATGATACCCATAACAGCGCAGTCGCTGCGGCGCTCATGCCCACCGGTGATGATACCCATACACGTGGACACGTAGCACACATCATACACGTACCACGATCCACCGACGACGGAGTGAGACCGCTAGACTTAGTGTAGAGGAAGACAGATCACGAGTAAAGACGAGGCTATCGTTCCTGCACCACAAACGTTGCAATTCTCGTGTGCGCACAGAACGCGCCCCAAGGAATGCTTTCCCCTTTGGGCGTCAATACGTGCACAGCCTTCTGAACTCCTGTTCTACTGTATTAACAAGTCTTCGGCCCATTGCCACATCCGACGCGATATGTCGCTTCTGACCCGCAAGAGAAAAGGTATGCGTAATTGAAACGTCTGTACAGAAGTACTTATAGTGTTCATAAGCTGCTGCTGCTAACATGGAACGTACTGACACACATTTCGCGTATCCTTTCGATCATTGCAACTGCTGTATTACTCGTACTTGAAGACGATACAGTAGTACAAAATAAAATTCTGGAACCGCATTTGCATATGCAACGTACTGTTACATTTTATAGTCTGGTAATACACCAACTTTAAGCAGGCTAGCGATTGCTTGGAAAGGTTTAATACAAATGATAGACGTTTTGGAGAGATGACCCTCCTTTGAGAGTTGCCTTCAAGGGCTTCGGTCAATCGTACGGCATGAACATGTCGTTTGTGATATGTCGCTATATCGTGGAGCGGAGAAAGCATTGGGTGCAAGGCCCGCAGTGTCTGTAGACAGCTCACCAAAATAGTTTGTACGAAGGGTAGTGCGAGCAGGTTACCAATAGGTCTCCAACGCAAATGAAGGGGGTTTGCGCAGAACAGTGACAATTGCAGGACGACTGGGTCCTTTTGAAGGTGAGCTAAAATATGCTGTAATGGACTCCAACAGGGGACTCAACGCCCTCTACAGCAATGCATAAAAATCGAGAGCAAAAATGATTCTTTTACGATAGTACAGTATCTTTCTGCTGTCCCTACATACTTTCGCTTGCCTGTCTCCCAAACAGCTCTCTCACCCCCTCTGCATGAAATTGGCGTTGCACGAAGTCTGCTCGTCTCTGACGATAGCGCTTCTGTATCCTTCGGCGTCGTTCGAGTTGAAAATTCCCAATGTGATACCACCTGCTTGTAAGCTGATGGTATAGCTGCATGTCGTCATCCCGCAGCGGCTTCCAGCGTATGTGGAAGTTCGTCAGCCCTAGACATAGACGAAATATGGGGTCATAATTAATCTCGGGCCACTTCCATTTCGACCCTAACACATTCCAAAGCCCGCACAAACGTCCGAAATAGTTCTCTACCAAAATGCGGTCACTAGATATAAACTTGTTTGTCGAAACATCCGCGGGAGACAAAAAAGGGCCTTGTGGTTTGCCCTTGGGATGAATAATTCGACAAAACTCCCCAGCGCCTTGATAACCTTTATCGGGTAGCACTGCCCACTGATTCGGGTACCTCTCTGCAAGCGGGCCATTGTCCGCAATGTCCATTTTATCACTCCATTTCCGCTGGGTGCGGCGGTGAAACCATTGCATTTGCTGGAAAATGACGAGATCGGAAACGGACCCGGGCTGGTGCATGCTCGAACCCACAGCGAAACCATTTGGAGTAACTGAGACTTCAACCTTGTATCCATACAAACTTGTGTTTACCACTGTAATACCGCTTTCCCTCCTCGACACTGCCCGACGGCCTGAAGGCAGGCTGGAACGTCACATGTGGCGTACCTTGCCATGGGATAATTTTTAAACACATGCCCATTTGTCTGCAGTTCCTTCATGGTCCATCTCTTCGTCTGGTTTGAGACGTAGTGCTCATATAAAGGTTCGGATAAGAGCTGTATAAACCGAAGCACCATTCGCTCAAACGCGAGCGTTTTCTGCCCAATTATCCTCGCAAAAATATCCCACGTACCCCCGTGCTTGAGATCCGCCAATACTATAAACTGCACGTCTTTAGGCTTCTGCGCGCATTTGCACCCACGACCAACGTTGTAGTTTGCGAGGACCAACGCCTCAAAGCCATCCCAAATGACGATGAATTGGGCCGGGTTGAAGTTGGTCATCTCCACAATGGCCTTTGCACCCCCCTCATCGTAGAAACGGTCAAATATCGGCGCATCAGTCCCATTATCCTCATCACTGTCCTCTGGGCGCTCGTCCTCGAACTCCTCGAGCTCATTACGGCGATCAATTGACGCATTGGCGAGGAGTGGCAGGGCTTGTGCTGCATCTTGAGATGAGAAGCAGGCCATAGTGCAGTGTGCGATAATGGTAGTAAATGGCAGGCGAGAGGGGCACGCGGCTGAGGAAGCGGGGTGGGGCTAGAGGAGTAAAAGTGGCAGAACGATGGAGAGAAATTAGTGCGAAGTGGGAGAGAGGCGATGGGGGACAGAGAGATAGGATGGGAAGTAGTGGAAGTGGGCGAGGAGTTGTGTAGGTATAAAGGTGGCGTGTGTGGGATTGCAGTGTCAAGGTGGGGTAGTGGGGCTTGACACTGTAGGTGTAGAAGGCGGAGCGGGAGGGGGCGGGATGAGGGCGGGAAGATCCAGTTCTGAATTTTTGAAAGGCGTTGACCTCTGTCATTACGATGTGGCCCGGTCTTTTATCAAATGAACTGGGCGTTACAGGTTGAGATGCCGCTCTTTCACATTCAATCGAAGTCCAGGAATTGACCACGTATTGGCGATTCGCGGGTTTCTTGTCGAAAAGGTCGACCATATTTACAGTTAGTGTGTGATTTATTTATTAATTTGTGATACGTCAAAAATAGTTGTCTTATCAGTAGTTATTTGGCTCTTTGGGCTGTCCGAGAGAATTTGCGTGAATGGTCTAATGTGTGGGGCGAACCGATCCAACGCGGAATCTTCCTGCGGAAGAAGACGCACCATTTCGGCTACTACCGAAGCCCCTGGTCTGAATGCCGGCAAAGAACCAACGAGGTAAACGATTCCTGGTCTGAATGCCGGCAAGGAAGCAACGAGGTATGCTATTTTTTTGCTCACTTTGAATGTATGAATGTATTGCCACCCACCACGATGTAAAAAACGGGCAAAAAACGAATATCTATCAAGGTTCTTTGATGAATCGTAATCCTCATGGGGTGGTCTTTACTCGTCGTCGCCGTCGTGTCTCCTAAATACTTTTGTGGACAGAATGTGATACGGACAGTCTGTCCTTGCGGTCCGTCATTCTGCACACACCTGTGCTGTATGTACAGTACCAAGGGTACAGTAATGTACAGAACAGTCCACAAAGGCTTTGTCTACCGGCTGACGGGGACATACTGTACGCGCCGTGACAGCGGCGACAAACGCGGAAGGGCTTGGTGGGGTTCAGCCTGGTTCAGCGCAGTGCAAAAATTGCAGATGTCTGCACTACTGCCGAGAATGTCTGCACCACCGTGCAGACAATAATCAATCCAACAATTTTACTCCATCCCACTGTAGTTATCATGGCTGACAGTTGCGGAAGCAGCCGGTAGAAAAGCATATTAAAAGGGCGAATTGTCTCCTCGCTACAGTACATCGTCTAGACACGTTGCCTCGTGCTGCGATATGAGGCGTTCGGCAAGCCTCGGTGCTCATATCTGCACTCGGCGCGTGTCTGCACTCGAATCGAGGCGACAACCCCTACTTGTCATGCACTTTGGCATGACTCATGCGCATACTGTAGTTGACAAAACCCAGCGGCCTTATCAGGGCGGAGAAATTGGTATGTCTCGCGAAAAGTGCATAAGTTCATGCTGTTCGGACGGTGTGGCTGCTCAACGGCACCGCCCCCTTCTCCACAAAAGTTCGGCATAACAACATTGTTTTGGATCGGAACGATATATCCTTCCACGAACACACGCGGAGAGACGCGGGTGCTTGCATAGACGATGCCTTCACGTCTTGTACGTATGACGGCACTCTCAAGCACTTGTACCTCCCCAGCATTGTGACGCATGAATGCAAACGCAGACCCGCTTGTACAACTCTCCCCTCTTCCAAAATTCCCGGCATGCATGCATGGCGCGTGCAGTGACAGCCCTTTCGTTTCGTAGAATTTGCAGCATTCTCTAACCACACACTTGCATATCGACGCCTTATCTCACCTACTATATATGGAAAGTGACATCTCTTCCTGCCAATAGAGAGAGACCATCGCGATGACACACCCATAAACTAAACTGCACATACATTCCTGATATTGCTTTTCCTTGCACCACGTGGTGAACAAGAAAGGATTGCATGGAATGTGCAGGTTGTCTTCTCAGGATCGTGTACGGTCACATCTGATCCAGGTTTGCCCATTCGCCTTTTTCTTAAGTCCTTCAATGCTAGAGTTAAATTACATCAGAAAGGGACAAGCACAGGGAGTGATCTCTCTGTGCTTGCCCCTTTCTGATGACATTATCCAAGTCTCTCAATTCTCCATTGATGTATTCTGCCTGTCACGGAAAGCATGAATCGATCACACACCTAACCATGTGGTTATTTGGGAGAACGATGGCTCGTTGCCTTTTGTCAATTGTTGAATCTTTCTGAGAGCACTGCATGCATCGCGACTTGACAACCATACCCTTCGTCCAATCATCCAAGGAGGGCTCTTCGGCCATCGTGGGGTACGGTAATCATTAGCATGTGGTTACCGCACATTTGTCTTCCGGCTCACCTACTTGAGACCCTATATAAATCTTGGTCCTCAGCCCCACCTCCACCTGATCCATCTCACCTCACACTCTCAACGCTACTACCTCTCCATCATCTATTACTCCTGCACCACAGTAACAACATCACCAAAATGGCCACCAAGTTTGTTGCCTTCCTTTTCGCCTTCTTCGCTCTCTCCTACGCTTCCTCGGTTGTCCGCAATATCAATGTCATTCCGCTTGAGCCAGCCTCCCGAAGCCCTGGTCCTGCAGCCAAGAAGATCGCCAATATTATACCACTCTCCCGCCGGGTTATGATTGAACCGGCCGTCAGCTCCTTTACGTCTGGATTCGGCCGCCTTACCCGTGTTGGAGTCAGAGTCACCCGCGACGTCGGAGCCAGGCTCGCATTCGATTTAACAGTTACAGCTATCGACGCCCGAATGCTCGACAGTTCCGATGAGAGCATCCTCGAGACTCTCACTGCATCCGAGCGCTCCGAGTTTTTGGAGGTGAAGGAGGATTTCGACGGTGGTTTGAGCATTCCCCTTTTGGGGCTCCTGGGTCTTGACCTTTCAGAGACTATCACCACAGAGCAGATCGAAGAAGCGGCTGAGAGCGTGGAGAACTTCGAAACTAAGTTTAATGTTGTGAATGAGATCCTCACGAGTGCCTCCGACACTAGAATCAGGATCAACGGCAGTCTCACTGCCACTGGAGTGAGTAACGTACCAACCGAAGCATTTGTTTACATCAAACTCGCTCGGGTCCAATTCCCGGACGGATCGTTCCAGTTGATCGTGTCTAGCAGGGACGAGGATGTTCTTGCCGCGGGCCGCCGATTTGAGCCGCTTGACTCGTCCGATCAGGAGATCGATGTCACTTGCGTGTCAGGACGCCTCTGCGATAGTTGAAGTCGAAATCCATCGGATTCAAATAAAGCTGCCAAAGCCAACTGTTCGCGTTAGATTTGTGCCTCAAGCAGGAATAAGCATCACAATATGTTACACCTTATCAATGACGGCTTTATGCTCTGCTGTCGTCTAGCTGTACTCAAACTGAAGACGAGATCGCAATGTTGAAGAAATTCAAATCAATTCTTTGGCGGCACAGAGACGGTATGCTCTACCCAGACTGCATAGTATCCACAGGTTCTTCCAAATATTCCCCCATCGCAAATAACAGTTTCGATACATAGCGTTAGGCGAGAGCTTTCTTTGAATCTGCAACGAAGATGTCGAGAACAAAGTTGCTGACGCTCCCCTCGTGAGGGGGACTGTCTTCTATCACCTCGTCGATTACAGATTTCGACACTGTCTCCGAACAAGTTGTCAATTGCAGATTTGGGGACTGTCTTCATCAAGCTAGACGACAGTACCCTTCGAATCCTTCGAATAGTATCTAAATTTCTAGGGCGTTCAGTGCGCACGAGTGGTGAGCTCACTTGCAGCGGACACTACAGTATACGTTTCGAACTTCCGATCCGGCGAGGGAGACTCTGCCCCATCGCCGACGGAGAATAAACTCGTTTAGATTGTTGCTCGTTGCTCTTTCCCGCTTCTTTCAGAATCCCTCCGTTTCATGCTGTAATTCCTTTAATCGAAAGACATGCGGGGTATGCTGATGTCAGCATTATGCACAATTTCATTGTTGTTGACAATGAAATTGTGCATAATGAAACATGTACAGTATGTTGTACACAGAAATGAACCTCTCTGACGGTTCACTTTGTAAGGGCTTTCAGATAGAATTACTATCGTTGACAAGCGAAAACAGTAGAAATGTCAACCTCATAAATCAAAGCTTTGGCACTGTAATTGAATCACATCGAAGCATAATAGTCATCGCGGTAGATGCCGTCCATAAGATTATACAGTGCAACCTCTCAATAAGTGCTGTTCGTAAAAGACAAAGATACCCATAGATAGAGGTTTATCAATACGGGAGGCGTTATTATCATAACTTTGTCCTAAAAAATCACTGATTCTCGTTTGACAAAATGCCTCCCACGCTTGACGTCTCAGTCCCCGTTGCACCTTTTCCAACCCCCGTAGAACCGCCCCGGAGGTGTCATAATTGCTCATAATGACGTCAGCAGAAGCCAAAATGCGCAACTGCTCACGAAGGGAAGGCATAAACACTTCTTCATCGCCTTCTTCTGTGCTCTCCGAATCTTCTTCGGGACCGGAGATAAAAGCAACCAGATCGCGGTCTGTGACTGTCTCTGTAGACTCCATTTCTGATTTGTGATGAAGTAGGTACTCCACTCGCATTCGCTCGCTGCTATCCTGTACAACTTGATCAATTTTGATGTCAAGTTTGCGAGGGCCACGGTGCAACACCATTTAACCGTTCACAGCAACATCGTCACCTACGACTTTGGTGTGACACCAGCAGTTTTGACTAACCCTACGGTCCATTTCTTCCCATGCTTTTTTATCCAACGCATACCTTGTAGCACATCAACCTTGTATATATTCTTCTCTCCCATATCAATAAAGTCAAGAGCTCTGCCCACTTGCGATCTCCTGTAGCGACACTTCAAAGCAGCGATAATTCCCGCATTGCATGGCTGCATGATTCATGTGATATTCGAAGGAAGGAAAACAATCGTCGTGTTGGACAAATTCAATGTGTCTACCTCTGTCATCGTTACATGGGCGGAACAGTTGTCTAGCAAGAGAAAAGCTCTACTTCCTTTCTGAATCATCCTTGAATTGAATAATTGGAGCCACTCAAAAACGTGCCTTTGTCATCCAAGCCTTGGCATTATTTCTGTAGTCGAACCCTAGCTCCTCTCCACTTTTCCCCCGAAAAGCACGCGGTGATCGAGCGTTTCCAATTATCCGCAGTGGAACCAAATCACTTCCACTGGCGTTGCATCAGGCCAGACACGTGATTCTTGCCTTGTCCTTTTTAGATCCACTAAGTTGTGTGGCGGTAATAGTCTTGTTGAGTGCTAATCGTTACTGCAGACCGAATTCGTCGGCGCTATAAATCTCGTCTAACTTTTACCCGTCAAGCATCGTCCTGATGAGAGGTAGTGCTCTCTCGGCCTCAGAAACCGCAGCCGATGCCTGCTCGCCATTATATGATGTGCGTCTTAATACATGCCTTTTCTTAAAGTTTTGAAGCTAGCCGTTGGAAAAACGGAGCTCTGGAGCCGTTTCGTCGTTCGTTGTCAATTTCCAAAGACGTTTTGCCTTCTGCTTGATGACATTATCCGGAAAGGGCGATGTTGCGGCTTGCTCAGTCGCTGATCCATACAGCAAGAGCTTCATCAAATCGTGAAGACAACGGGTTCCGAAGAGATTCAGAATTTGTGGATGCACTCGCCTCTAGCTTGCTGCGCATCTTGACGATGCGCGAGACAGTAGACTGCGGAACAGGTCGGTTGAGTTGAAAGTAACGACCTGCCCATTCTCCCACAGAACTCGGATCACAGCGTTCTCCGTTGCGACTGCGAAGATTGTACTCGGCAAGCAGCTCTTTTTGCAGCGCGATAGTAAAGCGATTGCGTTCTCACATCACTTGAGCGGGATGGGGGAGAAGGGAAATTGTCCAGGGGATGAGATGGGCTGCCGCCTGCGGCCGCACGCGCTATGCAAAACCATGGTGGGTATCGTGAATAAAAAGGCATGAGTTGCTCGCCCAACACATACCTGTTGGCTTCGTGTTCTATGACCACTACTGTATCCTTATTCGAAATGGTCTTACTTCGAAAATTTAATAAATATTCAATGTGTTTTTGCGAAAACAACACACTATTTCCGTATCCAGATGACCTGCCTATAGCATCTCAAATCACACTTTTTCTTGCGGGAAAGACGGGTGGTATTCATACTGGGGGGTTTATTACTATCGTAGGAGTACTATTAGGAGGGCTGACTGTACTGTATCTGCCATTCGCCGCAGGCACCGTCGTGCCACGCCGCGATGCGAAAATTGTGATGGCAAGAACTAGTCCGATGCCTCCGACCATGGTCGGAGGCATCGGATCCGTGCACGGATCGTGGCGGAGGCGACGGTGCCTTTATTTCTTATCCAGTAAATAGCGCCTTATTGGCATTGTACTATCTGTAGCTGTGTCTTACCTGGATGGAACTAGGTGTGTTTTGTTTTGGTGGCGCGTTGGCCGAGCGTCGACTTTGGTTCTGGATGGAACCACACTCCCCCGGACGCGAGGGCAGCGCGTTCTTGATGTCCTGTATTGCTATGTTTAGCTTGTGGGCTCTGTACAGGGTCGTCTTGAGGGATTTCGTGAGTATGTCGCCGTATTGTTCAGCAGATGGTATTCTTCGTACTTGTAATTTTCCCTGTTGGACCGTGTCGTGGAGAAAATAATATCTGACGTCGATACATTTTCTCCTTTTCGTTGCTCCCATGCTCTTTGCCATTTACACCGCTGCTGTGTTGTCCACATGCAGGGTGGTCGTGCGAGTGGGGAGGCGGAGTTCGCGGACTAGGTTGTGGAGCCATATTGTCAGGGTCTTGGTCTCGGCAGCGGCGATGTATTCCGCCTCGCAAGTGCTTTTTGCGACGACGGGTTGTTGCTTCGCTAGCCATTAAACCGGGGCTCCGTTCACTAGTGTTACCATGCGGGTGATCGATTTCCGGCTTGTTGCATCGTTCGCATAGTCGGCGTCTAAGTATGCGCGGATGTGTGGTATAACCCCAAACGCAAATTAGATTAGGATTGGATCAGGGACAGTAAGGCAACGAGCCTTACAGCCATGCGCGCACACACGTGTCCTCCACGTGTACGGGACGCGTACTACACGTGGACTGTCAGCCCCGCCGGCTGACAGCGCTACAGTGTCGGTAGACCGGCACTACTGTAGAGTTATGATAGACTACGATGTACATTAAATATGAGCGGACCGCCGGCGGTGGAGGACGACAAGCACGGACTTTTCAAGGATCCTCCACCTTGGTCCGCCCGCTTACTTTTAGGTACTTCCGTCCGTTTTACCTAGGAGTAGCACCGCGCGCGGGTTGAGGACGCGCGTAGCACGCCCACGAGCCGGCTCCGCCTCCGCCCGTCGGTACTGGATCGTCACCCAGTACCGCTCCGGGCGTCGAGGCGTAGAACCGCTCGCGCGTGCGCGCGTCCTCACCGATCCCGCTCTACCACCGCTACCTCGAGCCCGTGCTCGGTACCGTGGGTGGGCCGTGCTTCTGTCTTCCCGCCGATCGGGGTCTTTCCGAACTGTCAGTACTCACCCCCCTCGTCGTTGGGGGCGATTATACTACAGTGGTCTCCCGACCTAGAAGACTCTCACGATCGAGCCGAGAAGACTATCGTTTACCTCCGCGTCCTTACGCGTCGAGATGAGTGGCGAATATCCCACCTCGATTCGCTCGGAGCCCGCCGATGTGCAAGAGGCCGCGCTCCGCGTCCGAGTCGGCGACGGCGACGCTGGTCCCCGAGACCGCGAACCATCGCCCGACTTCTCCGAAGGACGCGCTCGCGCGATGTACGATCGCATCGCGGAGTATATCGAAGATGTCCGAACATCCCTCCGTATCGACGTCTCCGACAGCGTCTACGCCCGCTGTATGGATGAGTTGCGCTCCCTCCGCGAAGGAAGGTTTGAGCGCGTAACTCAGTCCTTGGAGAACCTGCGCGCTCTCGTCGACCAACTACAGTCCCGTTTGGTACTGGTCGAAGAGGCGCGCATCGATTCCCCTGCCATGGACGTTGCGGGTCGACCCGCGAGTGCAAACTCCGGGGTCCGACGCGACCCGCAACCCTTCCCATCAGCCGAACAGATGGGAGCGTTCGCGCACATGGCGGCGGAGCTCAACTCAACGCGCCGCCGTGCCCGTGAGATGGAACAGACCTCGGCCGAGAGGCCGCCCGGAGCCCCCTCGAGTGGGCCCGGTGCCACTGTTCCTCCGGGCGCATCCGGAGCGCAGGAGTGGCCCCCGACTGGAGCCCTCACCAGTCGGAGGGCGGAGGACATCAAGCCGACGGCGGACGCGAACTTCGCGTCCGAGACTCAAGCCCTGCCGTATGCATCCGGAAGCATGCGGCAGTCCCGACGGGTACCGGACGAACCCGACCGTGGCCGTGGAGGAGTCGCCCGCGGATCAGGGGAACCGATTCTCCCCTTCGATCCTCGCTGGGGCGGCTACCAGCCAGCGGATCTTACCGCGCATCCCGGCCCCGTCGACGTCCGAACGTTGCCCGTCACGCCGTTCGGAACGTTGGGCCCCGCCGAACCCGGGCTCGAGCCCGTCCACACCATGATACAGGAGTTCAGCGCCGTCGCGAACTACCGCATGTATCGGTTGGACAACACCTCGAGGCTCGTTACCTCGGGTGACGCGGGACGGATCGCCAAGTACGTCCAACGCTGCCGTGGGCTCCGTCCCACGATGAAGAGCTTCGACGGTACTGACGCGATTCAGTTGCTCCCGTTTCTGAAGGATATCCGGATAACCTTCAATGCCCAGCACCTGACCGAAGGTGTGGCAATCCGTGTCTTCGCTCACTTCCTCGAGCGGGACGCGGAGCGGTTGTATACGAGTTACACCATGCGCGGCCTCCGCGCCAGCCAGCTCCACGACGACACGAGCTGGCCTGGCCTCGTCAACCAATTTATCAAACGCTACCTAACCGACGACGTGTTGGGGGAAGCGTTTGACGCTGTCGCGTCGGCGCGACAGCTTCCTCACGAAACCGAGAACACGTTCGCAGACCGGCTGGAATCCGCCGCGTTCCGATGCACGGCCGTGTTGTCAGAACAAGCTCTCGCGCACTACTTCGTGCGCGGGCTGTCCACTGCGACCCGGGCCGCAGTGGCAGAGACGATGCAAAGGTTGCCCGGACAACAGAAGACCGAACTCTCAACGATTCGCCGTATCGCAACGGCCGAGGGTACAACCTACCGCGCCCGTCGCGGGTTGCCGCTGCCGGACCCGAAGCCGGCAGCGAAGGGATTCCGAACTCCAAGGTCGCACGGAACGAGTTTGCCGGCGACCGCCCTCTACATTGGAGAAGATGAGTGGCAGGCCGACCCTGTCCTCATCACGCAACGCTTCGACCGGGCAGGAGGCCGACCCCCTACGCCAGCTTCCACCGGTTCGACCGGAAGCTTCGCAACGGCGTTCGCACACACGCCGAGGGCCACGGGTGGTCCGAACCACAACATGGCCGAGCTGGATATCTCCCGTCGAGAAGGAGACCGCGGGCTGCCTAACGTGCCTCGACTCACAGATGAGGAGGCACGCCACGCGGCGACTTTCGCGTCGACCGATGGCAGCGCGTACATTTGTTGGCTGTGCCGGACGTACGGCCACGCCATGTACGCGTGCCCGTTCCTGTCGCCTGAACAACGTCAGTTCACGGCGTACAGGAACTACCGCTATCAGATGGAGACGCGCCCCGGAATGCGCAATCTCATCCAGCAGTCTACGCGGGCAGACCGAGGCCCGCGTCGAGGTGACCCGAGCCGATCGGGTGGGGGCGTCCGTTTTGCCCCTCGTGAAGGCGGGTACCGATACCCGGGGACCGATCAAAGGGATCGACGTGACTCTCGTCGGATGGATACGCGATATCTCCGTCGAGATGGGCGAGGCGACCGGGGCCGACCCCCGTTGCCCCAAGGGGTACAGAACGCCATCATGTACCTCCAAGACTGGGCTGGTGAGACGCACCCCCAGCCCACAGAAGGAGGCGGAGGGGAGCCCGTTCTCTCCGCCCCTCGAATATTGCAACGGCCGGACGTTGCAATCCAAGGCCACGAAGTATCCGATTACTTCGTAGAAGATGCCCAGTCGGAGTGGGGAAACCGTCCCCATCCGCGCGGCCAGGGGCCCGTCGACGCGCTAGCTAACGATAGCCAAGCGAATAGCACTGACAGCTCGGGTAGTTCGAAAAACCCGTAAAGACGGTTACGTTCGCGCGGTCGCGTGAACCGTCTCGTCAAACCAACCTTGACCCGCCCCTATTTGTCCCCGGCAGGGGAGGGGAATGTTTACCGATATTATTCCCCTCAACCCCGCACAAGCGCACCGAGACACCCGTAAGCTCGGTGCGAAAGGACGAAGACGCTGAGGCGACCGTGAGCCCGGCGCACATGAAGGAAGGCACTGTGGCAACCGTGAGCCAAGTGCCTAACAAGAAGCGCATCGAACGCGCCAGCGGCCCGACCCAGGGGGACCCGGGGCCGCCAGAAGAATTCAAGCCGCGTACGAACGCGACTTGTCGCGGGGGCGCGGCCGACCGAAGGGCGCCCCGCGACCAAGGCCGAAGGACGCGGAAGAGAAGTCGGAACCGGCGCCGGCGGCCCAGGCGGAACGATCTCGCCGAGCCGGGCACGCCGAAGGTGGTCGACGGCGTCATTTGCCTTATGACGTCGAAGATTTACAACGTCCTCGGCTCGATAGCCACGGAGGGAAATGCCTTCAAGCCCCGCACGATCGCTGTTGATACGTGCTCAGGGTACAATCTGGTGAGGAAGGCGGACCTTCCTCCCGATTGGTCGCGGTACGTCATCCGCGACGCGCCACTGCCCCGATTGGCAGGCGCGAATAGCAACCCGCTTAAGCTCTCGGCCGTCGTACGCCTGGCCGTGCGGTTGAGGAACACGACGTTCCGAATTCCGTTCGTCGTGGCGGACCAGCTCGCCGTGCCGGTCCTCCTTGGTACGGCCTTCATCGATACACACGTATGAAGTATCGACATCGAAGCTCAACGGTTGGAGCTCCGCCAAGGTGGCTCCGTTGCCATCGTCGACGGGAAGGGGGAGCCGACTCCCCCAACCAGGCGGGACGGACGTCAGACAAGCCGGGCTGACGCACGCGACGAAGCCCCGCAGGCGATCCGAATCGCCCGCTGGGTTACCATTCCCGCGAGGTCGCAGGCCCGTGTGCGCGTTACTACGACGGGGAGGGGACTCGTGTTTATAGAGCCGAAGCCGTCACTCCAACACCGACATGGAGTGAGGCTGACGAACGGCGTCGTCGAGGTCCTGCCGAACCAGACCTTCGACGTCATCGTCGCGAACTTTTCGCGACAGGAAAGGCGGATTCCGAAGCACACCGTCGTGGGATACGCGAAGCGCAACCCCCTCGCGATCTTGACGCCCGAACGTCGCATCGCCGAGGGGATCGCGCACGCGCTACACCTCACCGACTTGACCGATCAAGTCGGAACGGCAGGAGCTGGTCGACCAGGCTCCGCCCAGGGGGCAACCGTTGAGAAGAGAGGAGCCGGTACGGACGGCCGACCGGCGAAGTGTCCACCGCCGGAAGGGGGCACTGCACCCGCCTCTGGAAAGGATCCCGAAAATCCGCCGGAGGATTGGGAAAAAGAAATCGACTTGTCATACATCGATGATGACAAGTTCCGGGTCCACGTGCTCAAGATGCTCCGTAGACACTCGAGTCTGTGGAGCGGGGCGCTCGGAACGATCCGAGCGACCGAACACCGCATTCCCCTCGAACCGGGTACGAATCCGATACGTTCAATGCCCTACCGAAAGGGGCCGGCTATGCGTGAGATGGTCGCCAAGGAAGTCAAAAAAATGTTGAACGCAGGGGTAATCGAACCTGCGAGCACCGAGTGGGCGTCCCCCGTGGTGCTCGTACCGAAGAAAGACGGCTCTCTTCGGTTCTGCGTGGACTACCGGCGTCTCAACGCAAAGACAGCAGCGGATTCGTATCCGCTGCCCCGGATGGACGACTGCATCGATTCGCTCGGAGATGCAGCCGTCTTTACGACGTTGGACTGCAATTCCGGTTATTGGCAGATCCCCGTCGCTCCGGAAGACCGGGACAAGACCACGTTCACAACGCATATGGGAACGTTTCGCCATTTGCGTATGCCGTTCGGGCTAAAAGGGGCACCGGCCACCTTCCAACGTGCCCTCGACATCATCCTATCTGGCGTCCGATGGCAGATATGCCTCGTCTACCTGGATGATGTCATCGTGTTCTCCCGTACGCACGGAGAACACGCAAAGCATCTCGACACTGTCTTGAGCTTGCTGAGGAGCGCCGGAATCTCCCTCAAGCTCAAGAAGTGTAGCTTCTTCCAACCGAAGGTGCACTACCTGGGGCACGTCATTTCCCCAGGTAAGCTGAGCGTCGCCGAAGCGGCGGCGGACGCCTTCAAGACGTTCACCTTTCCGAGGACGTTGACGCAGGTGCGCTCGTACCTCGGAGCGTGCAACGTCTACCGCCGCTTCGTGAAGGGGTTCACGAAGATTGCGCGCCCATTAACGGACATGACGCGCAAGGACGCGGACCCCAACTTCGACGACCCGACCGAGCTACAACTTCAAGCGTTCGACGCGTTGAAGGAGCGGATGATTTCCCCGCCGATCCTAGCATTTCCGCGGTACGGTCGGCCGTACATGATCGACACGGATGCTAGTGCCTACCAACTGGGCTATACATTGCTCCAGGAACACGAAGGCGCCAACGACTGGCGCCCCGTGGGGTATTGGTCGTACTCACTGTCCGATAGTGAGCGCAACTACAGCGCTACGGAGCGCGAATGCTTTGCCGTAGTGTGGGCCGTCCGCACACTACGGCCGTACATCGAAGGTACCAAGTTCATCGTCCGGACGGACCATGATGCCCTCCGATGGCTTATGTCCCTCACCGAAAGTTCCGGAAGGCTTACCCGGTGGCGACTGCGGTTGGCGGAATACGACTTCACCATACAGTACCGCCCCGGGCGCGTGCACCAGGTGCCCGATGCCCTTTCACGCCTCGTGTCGCCAAGGGTCACCGACGACCCTCGCCCAGTCGTCGAAGTGGATGACGACATTCCCACCTTCGATGCGGGTACGACCGTCCGTGACATGTCGGACGAGCTCGCGGACCACGTCTGTACCGCGAGCTGCGATCACAAGGCCGTCCATGTCTTCGTGACAACAAGGAACCAAGCCGGATCGCGAAGAGGGTCGCGCGTCCGTACGCGCGACGAGCCGAGGGGCGACGACGAGGCCCCCGCTCTTGAAGGACCCACCTCGTTCTGGGAGGAGAACGACGAGTTCGACGCTGTCGACATCGAGCGCGCCGAACAACCCGAAGTTGGCGCGCCCGCCTCCACGGTCGCCCCTCCGCAGGACGACCTTCCGGCCCCTCTTACGTTAGAGGAGATAGCCGAAGAGCAACGCGTGGATGACTTCTGCCAGACCGTACTGGCACGACAGTCAGAGTCCAGGGACTCCGCGTTCTTCGAGGACCACCACGGGGTGCTCAAACGGAGACACCCCTTCGACCCTGACATCGTGCAGGTCGTGGTGCCACGGACGCTACGAGCTCGGCTTCTCCAGCTCTGCCACACACCAACCATCGCGGGGCACCCGGGCCAGAACCGTATGTACTTCGCGCTCCGTCGCGAGTACTACTGGCCCCATCTCGCTGCAGATGTCGCAGCTACGGTGCGAGGGTGCCGAACATGCGCGATGAACCGTGTTAAGTTGCGGAAACACCTCAACCGCTTGAAGTTGTTTCCGGCAACACGGCCGCTTGAGAGCCTCGCCATCGACATCTTGGGACCGCTACCCAAGACGAAGGCAGGGAAACGGTTCCTTCTCGTAATTACGGACCGTTTCACCAAGATGACTCAAGTTGTGGCACTGCGGACCGTAACCGCGTACACGGTAGCCGTCGCGTTCTGCGACGCGTGGGTATTTAAATACGGCGTCCCACGCTCGCTACTGTCGGATAACGGACCGCAGTTTAACGCGAAGTTCTTCCACAGCACGTGCCGTCTCCTGGGGGTGACGAACTTGTACACTTCGGCGTACCACCCCCAGACGAACGGGCAAGTCGAGCGATACAACCGGACGATCGCTTCGATGTTACGCAATTACGTCGGCGAACATCAGGACGACTGGGACGTGTACGTGGGGCCGCTCACGTACGCGTACAACTCCCACGTACATCGTACGACGAGTACCACGCCCTTCGAGCTCGTCCTCAGCCGACCCCCGCCGGAGTTCTCTCTACGTAGAGCCGACGGTGACGCGCCCCCGTCCGATAGGGGCAACGCGCGCACTGAGTTCCTCAAGACGTTGGACGACACGATCCAGAAGGCGTACGGGAGCCTGCGCCGGACGCAGGCTCGGTACAAGCGCGACTTCGATAAGCGCGTCAGACGGCTCAACGCACGTATCAAGCCAGGTAATTACGTCTACCTGAACCCCACCGATGGGGCAAAGACGTCTAACAAACTCGCGTCGCCCGCCGTCGGGCCATACCGGGTACTCGCCAACGACAGGCGAACCATCACGATCGATCGTGATGGTGTCACCGAGCGCGTCTCCGCAGACCGCTGCGTGTACGCGCCGCCACCGACGGGCGCGCCACGGGCGAGTACAACAACCCCAAGTGACCTTGCCGACAAGGTCACCGAGGGCACGCAGTATGCCGTGGAACGATTACTCCGGCATCGAGGCATGGAGGACGGTACTATCGAGTTCCTCATCAAGTGGGCGGATTACGACACGCCCACATGGACCGCCCGGACTCACGTTCCGGAGGAGTTGGTGTCTCGTTACGCCCAACGCCTCCGGAGACGCACCGGCAGGAACCTCACGTCTGACGTGAACGCGGACGTTCACGCTTGAGAGGGGGGCCCTCAACCGCTTCGTTACGGTTGACGTGAGGACCGCACAGAAGTCAAGCCGTATTTGACTTCCGAAACCCAAGGACACACGACGTAAAGGCGAGGCAATACGGACTGCCAGCGAGGATCTCGACCCCGCAGCGAACGACGATACGAGGACGCAGAGCTTGAAGGGAAGTCGAATACCCCTTCCGGAGCTGAAAGGTCGGACACTCACCCCCCGAACGGGGTCACCGGACGTTCCGTTAAGTCCGATCACCGCGGCGAGGGGAGGTCCGACGACTGAGGCAACCCCAGCGGAATCACGGGAGTCCCTGGCTTGATAGGACGCAATGGCTGAAGAAAGCGGTACCGCGTAACGTATCCCACGCTGGAGGTTCGTAACGCAGTTGGAGGCTGGGAGGCGATCGCCTCCATACGGCACACCAGCCCCAGAACGCAGGAGGAGCTAGGCAAGATAAGGAGTTGCAAATTGCTGAGAAGAGCTGCAACGCGTGGGAGTAGAGACCGAGAGTCACTGTGGCTCGCGAGGATAGAGGTCCCGAATGCGACACCGAGCCACTCCGCCAACGGCTAATACGCGAAAATTGGGGCAAGGAGAAATTACACTGTCGTATCCCCAACCCGGTCTCGGCAGCACAGGCGGTCGAGGTGTGAGAAAATGGAAAAATATGGACTCTTGGCGTACAGTGCGGCAATTCCACACAGCGCACCGTTCACTCGGTGCCAATATGCCAGCGCCGGAACGGGGAAAATTAACGGAAATTTATTAGTGAAAGAAATGGGCAACTCACGTGAGCGAACGTACGCACGTTGGCACGGGAGACACAGCATGCCCCGACCCGACCCTTCAGACGGACAGCCCAGCACACGGGGGAGACACACCCCGCAGAGGCGCCAACGAAGCCGAGCTCCGAACGCGCAGCTTCCCGGCGGCACCGTACGAGATCGGCCGCCGAAAAGCGACGCCGTCGACACAGGCATCCTACCCGGACATCAAAAATTTTGGGTGGTGAAAATCGCCTTGGCCAGACGCGCAGCACGGATCGCACGTGCACGGGGCGGCGCGCGTGTCGTACGCTCGACCCGCAATGACGGGAAAGATACAAATCATCTCCTCTGGCTGAATGCGAACGCGACGTCGCGTTGCTCACTACAACGGATCGAGGAAGGCGTCCTTTTCGGGTACGGGATACGTGTGCTGCCGCTCGTGAGGCGACTGGCAGGGCCGTCGCTGGGATATCGGAGATTCGAGTACGCCTTGTCCGACCGAAAGACAAGGAGAGGAAGCCGTCGTCAGGGGGAAGAAGGGATGTCGCGCGACACACCGACTTTGCACTTCGTACACCCTCACCGCCTACAACCCCCGGCGCCGACAAGGCCGGCATAAGCACGAGGTCCCCGCGACGTGAGCGTCCCCGGGCTGATCGCAAATACATGTCCAACAGGCTGTCCGACACGGCCTCGGGCTCGTCGTCGATCTCATATCCCCCCCTCCCCGCGCACGTTCGTCGACGCCGCGCGCTTGTGCCCTCGCCCCGATGGCGAGGGGGCGCGCTGAAGGAGACGAAGTCCGCGCGCTTGTGCCCTCGCCCCGATGGCGAGGGGGGCGCGCTGAAGGAGGCGAATGCCACGCGCTCGCGCACCCGCCGCCCGGAAGGCGAGGGGCGCGAAAGATAAGGAGAGGCGCCGCGCGAGAAGACGAATTCCTCGTGCTGTACCCGCGCGCTGCGCCCTCGCCTCAGACGGAGAGGGACGCCAAGGAAGAGGACCGCCGCACGCGCCCTCGCAACCGATAACGAAGGGCGCTGGGTAAAGAAATTTGCCGAGGGCTCGCGCTCCCACCACAGACGGCGAGAGACGCGAGCAAAGAAGAAGACGTACGTCGACGCGTCCGCCCCCTCGCCCCGATGGCGAGAGGTGCGAGCGACGAAAAAGACGAACGGCGCACGCGCAGCGCCCTGCCACCGATGGCGGACGTCGCGCGAAGAAGAAAACGTACGGCGCACGCGCAGCGCCCCCGCCACCGATGGCGGACGACGCGCAAAGAAGAATAAGTACGTCCACGCATTCACGCCCTCGCCCCGATGGCGAGGAGCGCGCGCAGGCAAGAAGCCGGAGCGCGAGGAGCGCCGGAAAAAGTCCTCGGGGAGCGCCGCGGGCCGAGCTTGCGAGGCCCAGGCGCTGCCACGAGGACCGCCGCACCGCAGCGCGAAGGTCGCGAGCCGTGCCCTCGCCATCGGCGGCGAGGGCCGGCAACCATAAGGAACGTCGCTGTGCGTCGTTGCGCGCCCCTGCCCTCGCCGCCGACGGCGAGAGGCCTCAAGAAGTACGACTGTCGCGCGCGCCCTCGCCCCGAACGGCGAGGGACGCGCGAGACGAAGAAAATGCGCTGTGCTCCGCCCCGGACGATGAAGGGGCGGGACGTGAAGACAGACGCTCGCTGCGCCGCGCGCCCTCGCCCCGAATGGCGAGGGACGTGATAGATAAGAGCGTTCGTTGTGCGCTGGGCCCTCGCCACCGATGGCGAGAGGCCTCAAGGAGAATATGAGTTCGCGCGCGCCCCTGCCCTCGCTACTGGATGGCGAAGAGGGACGAGGGGAACGCGATCTGCCATCGCCCCTTCCTCCTCCGCTTTGAGGAAAGCACGGGCAGGCGTGCTGTGTCACGCCGATGACAAAGGGGAATTAGAAGCAACGAACAGACTCGAAGAAACGCGTCACGATGGAAGCAATGTTTACTGTGTCGTCCTCGACGACGTAAGGGAAGAAGGGCACCGCGCGGTTGACGACCAGACCGCGCGGTCAGCGACTCGCATTGTTCGAGGGCCCGCGAGACCCCGAAGCATGTTTATCCGGGGGACAATACCCCGGATGCCGAGGTGTCTCGGTGTCCAGTTCGGCGAGGCTAGGCATGAAGACATGCGGCGTGCCCTCCCCGGACGCCCAGCTTCGGGGAGGGGGAGGACCGGGCTCATAATCAGCATACGGATCGCGCCTGACGGGAGGGACCAGAGCGTTAGTAGGAGCGCCACCCGCCGGCAATGGTACCGACTGAACCGAACGCAGACGATCGCGTTCGCGTCGATAGCGCTCGCGTTCGTGCAGGACTCGCTCGTAGACGACCGCCTGGCGTTCGGACGCCTCGCGTATAGCGGCCACCTCCTGGGTCACCCGTTGAAGTTCTGTGGAGGCGCGCCGCCAGGTCGTCACGAAGACCGCGCGCTTCGTCACTCCGAGCCAGAAACCAGTCCGCAAGGGTTCCCACCAGCCCGCCTATCGTCCAGGTCCGCTGGCTGGCGACCCCCAAGGCCCGTACTACCTTGGGAACGGTCACCAGCTCCCCTCGGGGGAGCACGAGGTCGCGTACACAGTGCGCCGGCGGCGTGGCCTGCGCCACCTCGTCAAGAAGCGGGACAGGGAGGATGGCCCCTGTAGAGGCAAGGCCCCCTGTCCCGGGGCGACCGACCCCTGACACCGTACGGTAGGGGTTCAGGTTGAGACCAGCGGGGTCCACGCACGCGGCGTCGAGGTCCCGGTAGCGCTTTCGCCGGTTCCGCCGACTCTCGGAGCCGACGCCTCCCCTCTTCCCCGTGTTGCCGACAACCAAGGGGACAGGAACGGAGCGAGCGACGAAGGCATCCGACGCCGGTTCGTATGTGACGAAAGAAGCCCGGGCCCCGGTGGTATAGTCCATCCACGGGTGATGGTTCCGCGAGCTGATCTCGCCAGCACGGACCATGAGGCCCACGGCCTGGGCGAACGTCCAGGGGACGTGGGAGG